>NW_008751950.1:429727-434933 GCF_000715545.1 Opisthorchis viverrini
AGTATATATATATATATATATATATATATATATATATATATATATGCGTACACTGCCATACTCAAGCTTTCCAAAGCGCCCATCCTATGTAAGACAAGTCGATCTTTACCGATTGGTCGTGCGCACATCTGTGCTCTGAATCACCAGAAACGTGAAATTTCCCGAGAGTTTTGAGTTCACAACCTCCCGGCAGTAAATTGTTCGGCTACGAGCGGCTTCAAGGTCACAACCTTCTTTGGGGGCAGATTTAAACGATAAACTGTTTGACCTTGAGCGGCTGATCCAACTGTAAATGACATCACCACATTACGTGTTCACCTATTGGCTGTGCACTCTGGTGGCGACCTGTCAAGTGGATTTTCACGTGACATATGAATTACTATTTCTTCAGTGCTACCTAATTCTTGAAAGCATGCCCCATTTGGAGTTGTTCAACTGAGAGTTCCTTGTTTTGTGTAATTCCCGCTTGTATGTACTCGGTGCCAAAGAGCTACTCAGCACACCCAAGATGCTCACCAGGCTCCATGACGCGCTTATGTAGGATGCCCAGAATGTGGGGAATAGCAATCTGAGTGAATGTTCTTCCAAGACCGTCACGTACATGATTCATCGTACTCTAATAAAGCTATTCTTTTTCCCTATTCCAACATTCTGTGCTCTCTTATGGAGAGACAATAAGTGCTCTGATATGTGTATCAATATCGGATACGCTCAGCGACATTGTCTAGAGATCATCCAGAAAATTATAGCCCGGAATTATTGATTGGCATCAGTTGTCAGCTACCACTTTTCACAGTTGGTAAAATGCTAGTCCATCCTTATTCATGTCTATGCAGGCTTTTCGAAACGTTGTGTTTTCAAAACAAAGCAACTTTTAACTTGCTTTAGGACATAAAATTAACTTAGTAGTCAACTCTCATTTGAATAGTTCTTGACCATTTGGAACGTTTTGAATAGTGTTCTTTTATGAGTGCCGCAGAGTGTCCTTGCAGCATCAGGATAACGCGCCACCCCCGAGACTCGGCGGTTTGATCAAAGAAAACGGAACCGCCTCATTTGCTCCATGCCGCCCATGTTGCCTTTTGGTTTGTTTACTCACGTGTGGGCTATGTCAAACTACTGTTGTCGTTCTGTTTGTCCAACTGTCCACGATTGGTTGACTGTGGGAAGAGCGACAAAGTCGCCTCTCCCGGCACGATTTTAGAGACGGGAAGGCCTACTCTACTTAATGGGAATCTAAGCCACCTCGAGAATAAATAGTTGCCGGATTGAGTGACCAGCTTTGAGTGGCGCACTTTAAATATTTTATGACACGCACTTCTCAGCTGAGCAATTTTCGGTGAGTCACTGTTTCATATTTCTACTGATTAAAACCACGCAATGAGCTAAATGGAATACTACCAAAACCGATGAAAAGTCAAACAAAAGCAGCTATTGAAGTGAACTCTCATCGCAACAATTATCAAAGCCAAATTTGAATGGCTTGCGTTTCAGTGAAAACTGCTCAAACCCAGGAGTGAATAGTTTTGAATTCAAATAACGAAAAAAAGTGGAGTGACGAAGTCGGGAGCTATGGCCCAGAGTGAATCATCCTTCGAAGGTTTTTGATTTGATAATCGGAATCAAGGTAGGTCTGAGTACTTTTTAAGAGCGAAAAGGGTGTTGAGTACTAGAATGAATTTTACCATCGGAAACTAGGGTTTTTAATTGGCTCTTTTTTTCCGCAGTTCACACTTTAATTGTTGCTCCTGAGTGCGCACTATGGAACTTCTGACGTTTGCAACGACTCCAGAAAAAGGAACCCGGAAATAATTTGGGAGGGGGAATGGTCTTACTGTCACGTACTACTAATAACAGTAATATAACTCTGCAAAACTGAGCTAGGATGTGAATGAATGGAACGACTAATCGCGGTGAATCGGTAATTTTGACTAACCTATGATACTTCTGAGCACTTTACAGTGTGAGCGAGGTATATACTGACGAAAGGTTTTGAAGTATGTTGATACATAGGTGACACAGGCAACATCTCGTAGCATTTTATTCATCGGTAGTCAACGATATCAGCTCTGAGTTCACTTATCTATTTGGGCCATTGTTTTCAACCTTAAACATTAAAACAAACCCTAATATGTTTGGCATGTTACAGCAAATGAACTCGACGTGAACTTGCAAGCTACTGGCATGTAGAGAAAACAAGAGCTCGGCTACCATGGAAAGGAAGAAAGCCTTCGCTATGGAGTTATCTATTAGAAAACACCAAGTGAACAGTCACAGACTGTTGGACAATGAAGCAAAACGCTCATATTCATCTTGTTTGCAAAAACTGAATATCCATCTCCTCCTTGAACGCGTCTTCCTGAACTTTCCTTGATATTCATTTACTGTTCTCAAATCCAAGCAAATACGAGTACACAAATTCCGCAATGGATCTCACTTTTCAAGAGACGCAAAACGGATTTACGTGAAAACATACCACTCGCATGCCCCCATCAGTAGTATCTACCGTTACACCAGGACGCAGTTTCATCCAGAATAAGCCGTAAAATAAACATTCTTTTGTTAGAACATTTTCCGGTGTTCATTAACTGAATGCTTGAATCGTGTGTAGTGAACTAGCTCTCTGAAACAACCAACGTAAAAGCTTTCTGGCTGCTATGTAGCGACGTACATGCGCAACACCATCTGTTCACCTCGTTTAGTCATGTTGCGCGCCTAGGAGTTGCTACGCAAACAAGTGTCAGTTCATCAAATCTATTTATCAACTGTGAACTCACAAAATTGCTGACAGAAGCAATTTGGCAGGTTATCGAACATGACGTGTACCGTCAACATCCGTTTGACATTTGACTTTTGTGTCCAATTGCAACAACACGGGTCAACTCAGGATTCAGCACACAAACTACAAAGACACTCTCTTGTACACTGCTCATTAAAGCCATAAAAAAGACTGATTGGATTTTCAGGAATTCATTTTTGAGATTTTATAACATGTGGTTGACGGGACGTTTTCAGAGAAACTGGCTAAATTAAATCATTCTTTTAGAGGCTATGAAGTACGCCGATAGTGATACACTGCCAAAGTTGATCTGGGCATGCTAAAAATGACAAATTTTGAGCGATTTCGGTTCAAATGATGGAAACTCGGGGATTGTGTCTACTTAACGAGCCGTAAAAAGGACGAAACCGGTCGTGTGTTGACGAAGAGTTTTAAGCAACCTTATGAGTAGTGCATTGTGTCCACAAAATGTATCTCGTCTCGAATATCGTGCCAACTGCAACATGGGGCGGCCTGATGAAGCACATTCAGTGGCTTGAAAACATCATAAGCGAGAGCTTCAATCGGGTTCTAGCTGAGTCTCTCGTGAAAACCAAATTGGTATGCAAATACGTGTATGTCACTGACATGAAAGCTGTTTGTCGGAAACCAGAGCAAACATTCTTAAGCTAATTCAGTAACATTTTCAAAGTAAGCTGGGGTTAGGTTTTAAAAAAGGCGCCATACAGCTCCTTGCATGTGTTGTTCAACATTTTGGCGACTTTGCCGCTGTGCAAGCTTTTGGTAGCCTGTGAAAGTTCAAGCATTCATTCATACTGTTAACCAAGGTGTCGTCTCACAAACCCCCAGAGTCTTTGAGCTGACCCGCGGCAATATAATTATCCGGGTTTCCTGGTAGACCCTAAAACGTTCCCGAATCTTTTCACGGATATACGACAAGATTTGGAAGAAAAAACGGACCCTATTCATATCGAATGGTGGCTTTTCAGTACCGTGAAGTAAGTGGCTCTTCTGGGACTGTGAATGGTGTAACCTTTGTTTTGTCTAACCAAATTCAATGACTTCATTAACCGCTCCACTATCAAATAACACGTGCAGTTTCGAAGCTGCTATTCTGCAGCAAACAAAACGATGGGCTTCCAACACCACTGAGAAGGTCAAATGCGGACTCTACAGGTGGGGGCTCGGTTATAAGCTCATCATATCCGCAATTCCCCCTGCGTACTATGAACTGAGTTTGTTTCATCTCACTAATGAACCCGTGTTTGTCATCATTCCCGATTCGACAAGGGCGTTTTGTTTCAGTCGTTCATCAGACGACTGCACTGGTCCAGCAGCACAGGTAGAAAAAACTGCGATCCGCGAATGAAAAACCAATCCAGTTGACTGTTTAGGCCTGCTTGGTTTTTGATCCGTTTGCCTGCAGACACTTCAATCATCGATCGAGGTGGCATCGTCAGTGAGTGGGTTCTGCATTTACACAACAATGTAATCGTGGAATGAATAGTTAATTTGTGCATGTCTCGCAAACGTTTGTAAACTGCTCCCATCCAGGATGCTCGATTTACTTGTGTCACACTTCAAGGTAGATTTGGTGGGAGACAAGCGACTGATTTTCAAAACGAATGACGATTTGTTTAGCCTTCAACCCAGGCTGAATTAGCATCGTTACACAACCGCTTCAATTCATCCGCCCGCACGAGATGAATATCTTATTACTGGCTTTCTAACCTTCACCTGTGGATAATTAACAATGAGAAGCGACCCAAAAGTTGTTTGGCTTCCTCCTTGAAGTGGAAATCCGCTAAGAATCGGCCAACAAGCGAACTCGGTTGCGGATGACACAGCAAGGATGGCCATTTTGCTGAAGTTGTAAACAACCCAGTCAGTACAGATTGTCTGTCAATCAGATGGAACAACGTAGGTGGCCATTTGTTTAGCAGGGGAGGGGAAATTGTGCCCCAACACCGTTGATGCCGGACGCATGATTCAACCCATATTCTCAGGTGGTGCCACCCAAATTGGTATGCCTCTGAAAAAGAGGTTTGGGACGCGTATTCAACACCATGATTGAAAGCACAGGTGCAATATGGAAAGGTACTCAGCCGTTTTAGGGATGGTCAGACTGTGGAATGAATCAAATTTACCATTTCGAAGTCAACTTCCAACCAGTCAGGCTATGTTGACTGACAGCCAGTCGCAGGAGGGTGATTTGGAATACTCTTTTCAATCTCCGTCATCGGTTATTCAGCTGACAGTGAATCATACTGGACGATTTACAGACCCGACTGGTGATTTTTGGCAAATCGTACCATTCTATCAGTAGATGACGATAGCTCTGATGAAGCCACACGATATGTCATCATCATCATCATCATCATCATCATCATCATCATCATCATCATCATCATCATCATCATCATCATC
>NW_008751950.1:435065-438888 GCF_000715545.1 Opisthorchis viverrini
ATACTGCCAGGGCGCCCACACCTAGACAGGAGGACGATTAGGGTCCTCAACCAAAGCCTTTGACTCAAAAGCCTAACCGCAAGGCAGCGGTGCTTGGCAGGAAATGCAAATACATCACCATTTCGACGGAACAAGTCGCCACATGTTCCAACCCCCAACCTGGAGGGCCAGGAGACTGTGTTCGTCAGACCTCTAACCATTGACCAACATGGTATGAGAGACTCTGTGAGTGTCGCGGGACACTCTCCAGTGTAGCTCAATGGATCGCTGAGGTGCGCAAACCGTCACATCACGGTAAGGTCAATCTTAAAGAGTGAGCTGAGAGGCAAGTGGAATATTTAAACTCACAAAACTTGCTTACTCTAGCAGGATCAAAATACTCGGAACAACTTTTCATTGCTAATAGCCCATAAACAAAGATCTGTGCAACTTAATTTGTTCCTGATAGTTTCTGAATTAAGGGACAGCGGATACTGTTGAAAGGAAGATTCTTCGAACGTGAGAAGTAGGGAACAAGACTGCATAAATTACGTTGAACATATGTGTATCTTCCGAATGGGGACTGCGTCCCGAAATGTAGTCATCTTTTTCTCTGGATTCAGTAACGACTAAATCGTCCGGACTGAAAGAGATCATCTCGTAGAGAACTTTGTTGTATTTGATCTACCGTGGGACTCAATAAGTGTGATGCCTTCTCTTCTGTGACCAAAATATTCAAGGCTTCCGAGGGGTGTGAGATCATGCCTGGGTGAGCTCGGTTTCTTGTGGTTTCTTGTGGAAATCTTAGAAACTCGGGAAAGTATTTCACTTTTTTGGGTCAATCATACTTGTGCATCCCATCAACCTTCACGCAGACTCAAAACGTCGACCTTCCGGCTATTGATTGAGGCACAAATCGCTCGGCCGCGATTGGCCTATCAGTTTGGTGACTAAAACACACATTTTTCAGCCTTCAATCCTGAGGTTGGCATGACATAAATGTTTGTTGTCTAAAATTTCGCATAACAGGGATGAACCGACTCGGATGAGAAATAATCCGGCAAGTTGTGTGGCTCCTCCGTTGAAGTAGGGGTGCTCCATCGTGTTTAAATGAAGGTTAGTCGTTCATACTTTGGACCAGTTGCTCATGATCTAATGCTGCGTTCTTCTACTAATAACCAAGAGGTTTGATGCGCACTGTTGTGGTGTCCGAGCAAGGATGAAACCGCTATTTGATGTGTCTCTAATCTTTCTGCATATAATTACTTGAGTTTCGAAGTAAATTAACCAATTAGAGCTGGGTTTTCCCCGATACCAGACTATCGTCCATGAGTGTACCACTGCCGTGCTTGCTGCCGGCCATTTGATTCACCTAGAAGGCGGGCACCGACGAGCTTTGCTAATAGCAAAACAAGGAACCATGTGTTTTTGTTTCTTATCTAACGCGACTTGTAAAATGCTGAAAGGACAAAGAAGCATTTGAGCTGTTCCAATAATTATTGTGTGTGGTTGAGGGATTTGTAGAACTGAAGGTGACATCAATGTCTTTTGGACAACTCTCTCAGTGTCCTTGTGAGTCCACTTCACAATGGCGACTGCATTGAAGTCGAGTTTCGCTCTTATTAGAGCTCATCAGCAGTGCACGTACTTGATCGCACCGAGGTTTGAACTGCGAACAGTGAGGTGCTATCACTACTCCACCAGCTCAAGCTGGATACTGTTACGAATCTATTTGCCACCTGAAACTGATTGTAAATTTCATAGAATGCTTCATTTGTCCCTGTTGTTACCTGACTCGGCAGTCCTGACAGGTGAATCAGTCAACTGACACAACCAGAGTAGCCACTCGGCTCCTGTTAGAGGCGTCTAGAAAACCCATCTCATTGCTGAAGTGTGAATAGATTCACCTTTCAAGACATTTAGACTTTATGCTCACGTGTTCAGACGTGAAAATGCGGATGAATCTAGCGTGCGCTGCAGGAGTTGTTTAATAAGTCCGCCCCGCTGAGTTCAAACCCCGGGAAGGCCATTGGATATGTACTGCTGATGAGTGCTAGTAAAAGCAAAACTCGAGTCCAGTGCTTCTCCCCCTTTAGGGTGGACCCACCAGGATGACTGCGAGAGGACAGGAGCATGATTGTTCAAACGAGAGTCGTGTGAGTACGTATTCTACAAGATGCTGCAACCACCAACGCCTGAAAATTCATAGTGTGTTTCGAAAATGAAGCTGTCCTCTTTAGTTACAACCGATCAGAAGAACAAACAGAGTGAAGTGTCTTGTTGAGTGGGTGAAAACATTAGAGTATTCTTGAATAGAAATGCAAGTGCACACAATGCAGACAAATAGCATATGGAGGGCAATCTTGTAACATTTTGCATTACCGAAGCTCGCATCAAAAAAAGAGAAATGTTTATCACGAAGCTCATTAGTGGGTTTACCATAACAATTGTGATTCAATGTTTCTGTCCAGCACGTACAAGAACTCAAGATATATTTTACCAGATGCATAATTTGAAAAATGAACCAGATTTTGGAAATGTGCTTTGTCCTGTAAATGAAGCTTGTTTATTTTAACCCAGCCATGTTCCTTTGTGCAAATAAACTGCACTTGTTTGGAAAATAAATATCCTTAAATTCACTTCTGTCAGCAGACAAAATACACTGGTGTCACTGCAAACTGTCTTAATTATGTGGGTTTATTGTTGAATACAAATATAGTCGAAGTAGTGGGAGAAATGGGCAAAAGCTCCAAACTTTTCGAGCATCGGTACCGAAGAGCTTAAACTCCAGACTGAAACGCCTAGATGAACTGGGGTATTATCTGTGCCTGTCATGTAAAATACGCTGAACTTCACCAAATTCTACATTGCTTCTGTCTACGAAGATCATCCATTTTTTTAAAATTTGATACCGTCGTGTCCTTGTTCAAACAGCCATCAGCAAATCTATCGAACGGTTGTCAATTGGCCAACCACATCAGAGGGATACCCTTGGAGCTGTTGGTTGTCCCAGATCCGACCCCGATCCATTTCTAACGATGACTGGATTGGTGCAATTCTGAACATGACAGGAACGAATTTTATGATGAGCCAGCACATCTAATCAAACCAACCAGGGTAAAGGAAGACCGGCGACACTCAGGTGATAGAATAACCGTCAGACATGTCAGTTATAGTGAGCTGACTGCACGAAAAAAGGAAACCATCAGACAGGTTTTAAGCAACCTGGCTGAACATGAGTTATATTCTGAAAAATGAAAATGCATATAATAACCAGAGTCTTGCGTCTCTGTCACCGGTGAACGCTCTTGTTATCTTTGAGGCCTGAATTTGCTATTTTTATAAATGTATTAAACAGTCAAACCATACCCGAAAATGCCACATTGATGGCCATAAAAACACATTCAAGCATCCATACGGCTTCCGTCGTTGTCCGTATAGATGACCAGGTTATGAGTAGAAATATTGCACCAGGATTAAATGCGCAGATCGTCTGCATCGAATATCCACAAACACATGATTTGGGCACCCTAAATCGGACTTGTACTTTTGCACTTCATCAACAGTAACTTTTGTTGGAAAATAGAGACCCACCCACCATGAATCTTCTCAAACGTTTATCGGGTTTCCCCTAGTTAACTGCGGTATCCCGTCACAAACTGCATCATTGTTACTTAGTGAAATTAGGCCAGACGAAGTTTTGCTGTTTACAAACCACCATTTTTTTCATTCTATAGAAAATTCATATCAAGTTCCACACACTGTCAGTAGTTAAAACATCTGAACTAACCGTCACAAAAAACATGCTTTTGCGTTCTATTATGTCGTGTTTTTACTCACGCGA
>NW_008751950.1:439143-457000 GCF_000715545.1 Opisthorchis viverrini
GGATACTGCCAGGGCGCCCACACCTAGACAGGAGGACGATTAGGGTCCTCAACCAAAGCCTTTGACTCAAAAGCCTAACCGCAAGGCAGCGGTGCTTGGCAGGAAATGCAAATACATCACCATTTCGACGGAACAATTCGCCACATGTTCCAACCCCCAACCTGGAGGGCCAGGAGACCGTGTTCGTCACGCCTCTAACCATTGACCAACCTGGTGTGAGAGACTCTGTGAGTGTCGCGGGACACTCTCCAGTGTAGCTCAATGGATCGCTGAGGTGCGCAAACCGTCACATCACGGTAAGGTCAATCTTAAAGAGTGAGCTGAGAGGCAAGTGGAATATTTAAACTCACAAAACTTGCTTACTCTAGCAGGATCAAAATACTCGGAACAACTTTTCATTGCTAATAGCCCATAAACAAAGATCTGTGCAACTTAATTTGTTCCTGATAGTTTCTGAATTAAGGGACAGCGGATACTGTTGAAAGGAAGATTCTTCGAACGTGAGAAGTAGGGAACAAGACTGCATAAATTACGTTGAACATATGTGTATCTTCCGAATGGGGACTACGTCCCAAAAAGTAGCCATCTTTTTCGCTGGATTCAGTAACGACTAAATCGTCCGGACTGAAAGAGATCATCTCGTAGAGAACTTTGTTGTATTTGATCTACCGTGGGACTCAATAAGTGTGATGCCTTCTCTTCTGTGACCAAAATATTCAAGGCTTCCGAGGGGTGTGAGATCATGCCTGGGTGAGCTCGGTTTCTTGTGGTTTCTTGTGGAAATCTTAGAAACTCGGGAAAGTATTTCACTTTTTTGGGTCAATCATACTTGTGCATCCCATCAACCTTCACGCAGACTCAAAACGTCGACCTTCCGGCTATTGATTGAGGCACAAATCGCTCGGCCGCGATTGGCCTATCAGTTTGGTGACTAAAACACACATTTTTCAGCCTTCAATCCTGAGGTTGGCATGACATAAATGTTTGTTGTCTAAAATTTCGCATAACAGGGATGAACCGACTCGGATGAGAAATAATCCGGCAAGTTGTGTGGCTCCTCCGTTGAAGTAGGGGTGCTCCATCGTGTTTAAATGAAGGTTAGTCGTTCATACTTTGGACCAGTTGCTCATGATCTAATGCTGCGTTCTTCTACTAATAACCAAGAGGTTTGATGCGCACTGTTGTGGTGTCCGAGCAAGGATGAAACCGCTATTTGATGTGTCTCTAATCTTTCTGCATATAATTACTTGAGTTTCGAAGTAAATTAACCAATTAGAGCTGGGTTTTCCCCGATACCAGACTATCGTCCATGAGTGTACCACTGCCGTGCTTGCTGCCGGCCATTTGATTCACCTAGAAGGCGGGCACCGACGAGCTTTGCTAATAGCAAAACAAGGAACCATGTGTTTTTGTTTCTTATCTAACGCGACTTGTAAAATGCTGAAAGGACAAAGAAGCATTTGAGCTGTCCCAATAATTATTGTGTGTGGTTGAGGGATTTGTAGAACTGAAGGTGACATCAATGTCTTCTGGACAACTCTCTCAGTGTCTTGTGAGTCCCACTTCACAATGGCGACTGCATTCAAGTCGAGTTTCGCTCTTATTAGAGCTCATCAGCAGTGCACGTACTTGATCGCACCGAGGTTTGAACTGCGAACAGTGAGGTGCTATCACTACTCCACCAGCTCAAGCTGGATACTGTTACGAATCTATTTGCCACCTGAAACTGATTGTAAATTTCATAGAATGCTTCATTTGTCCCTGTTGTTACCTGACTCGGCAGTCCTGACAGGTGAATCAGTCAACTGACACAACCAGAGTAGCCACTCGGCTCCTGTTAGAGGCGTCTAGAAAACCCATCTCATTGCTGAAGTGTGAATAGATTCACCTTTCAAGACATTTAGACTTTATGCTCACGTGTTCAGACGTGAAAATCTAGGTGCATTTCTGATTGAGTCTAATAAAACCGAAGCTAAAGTTCAGTTATCCCCCGTTTGATGAGCACTCACTTCAGACCAGTGGGAGATCTGTCCGAAGAGGAACCAAGACTTTTGGTGGTGTCTCTTTCAAATGGCAGCAGTTGTGTTATAGCTCTTCGTTTGGTAACAAGTTACACAAGGATTTGTTTCTTCAAGAATTTCCAAGGTATTCCTAATTTCATCTAAGAGTTGAGTGACGTAGTTCAAAGACAAGTCTTTGGTGCAATGGCCACATGCTCCACTCACTCTCCTCAGTCATTGCACGCTAGACAACTTCACAAATAACCTATTGTTCATAATGCACTACTCATAAGTCTGCTGAAAGTTCGTCGACAAGTTTTCAGCAACCTTATGAGTAGTGCATTACGAATATACATGTATTGCGATATCTCGTGGCAAGTGGAACGTGGAGCGACCTTGTGCAGCAAACTCAGTTGCCTAGAAACATCACAAACGAGAGTTTCAGCTGGGTTCCAGGTAGGTCTCTCGAAAAACCAAATTAGTCTGCAAATGAGTGTATATTCGCTAATTTCGTGCAATTTGATTTCAGTTAGAACATAAGGTTGACGGAAATCCGGGTACTGCGCCTACCTGATGAGCCCCAAAGAGGACGAAACTGGCCGTGGGCTGTTGGCGGATTTTCAGCAACCTTATGAGTAGTACATTACAAAGATATACATGTATCGCGATATCTCGAATATCGTACTGACTGAAACATGAGGCGGCCTGGTGCAGCACATTCAGTTGCCTGGAAACATCACAGATTCTGCTGGGTTCCAGGTGAGTCTCTAGCAGAAGCAAATTAGTTTGCAAATAAGTGTATCTCGCTGACCGATTGTTCACACCTATTACGGACAAAAATGGCTACATTGCTTGGTTATGTGCCTCATGTTCGTGACAAAATCAGCCTGTGTGGTTATACATTTGTCGCATACCAAGGAGCAAATGCCATGCGTGTTAGCCCGTCTGTCGAAAAAGGAACACGATATGTTGCATGAATTCTGTTCCGGGTCTTTTGTTGTCGAAGGTGTCGCACAAGACAAAAACATATCTAACATGTCATCTGTTATGTGTGATACACAGTCAACCTAGATAGGTGTTACAACTGCTGCTGGGCTGTGAAAAGAAACTCTGGTAGCAATGGTCAGACACATGACAACCTTATAAATTTTGGAATCATGTTTTAGACTGTACATTCATGATGGTCGTCTAAAGGGGCGAAATGAAGATGTCGTTCCGACAAATGTCATGGAGACGACCAAAGATTATTCATGTCCTGATCACCCGACATCGCGGAGATATTGTGTGTGTGTGTGCAAGCTTCTAGGATTCTGAAATTTCATAACGATTTTAAGCAAGCCCCAAGTGTGGTTGGTCACTTCATGAGTCTGTAAGCATACTAAAGTGGCCCAACAGCAGTTGGTAACACAGGAGAACAAGGAACGAAGAACAGAAGAAAGTCTGCCCATGGTCAAATTTATTAAACATGGTTTTGTACCAAACATATAGGGCCATACGTATTAATGTGAAGGTAGGTGTAACGACTAAGCTACTGAACACCATTCCGCTCTAAGTTCCACCCGTATTTTCAAGGAGACATTGATTGGTGGAAATGACGGAAAATAGGGTGCTCCGGCTGAAGCTTGGGGTGGTCCTAGATTC
Source organism: Opisthorchis viverrini (assembly GCF_000715545.1). NCBI lineage: Eukaryota > Metazoa > Platyhelminthes > Trematoda > Opisthorchiida > Opisthorchiidae > Opisthorchis > Opisthorchis viverrini. The sequence goes on from NW_008751950.1 coordinate 442,785, forward strand.
AAACCTCTAGTCAAACTGTGAACGAGGTTTATCATTCCAGCTAACGGTACAAAGCAGCCAAACAAATAGACTGAAGCATCCGTTATTACTATCGTATATTCAGGATACTCTGGGTCAGAACTACAGGTGGGTTGATTTGAGAGTGGCTTCATTCTTTTTTGTAATACTTGATTGCTTCTAAGGCTGATAAAATTGTACAGCACCGGATGCAGACTACTTCACTTCTTGAGCCGGATTTCCATCGAACTTATTTCGTAAGTGAACACCAAATTTCAGGTGTGTGTGGAGATAATCATTCATGGGCGAAAGGGATTCAGCATGCAGCACCAGTATCGTTTTAGTCATTACTTTGTCGCTTTGGAAATTAAGGTGGCCAAGCACCCAGGCGAGGATGAGCTCAACTTCTGGACTAGTTGATATCTTGATTCACCACTATAAGACTTCACCCTGCAGCCAGTCGTCTCCGGGGGGCGGTAGGTGAACTTAAGACTTAATAAAATACAAAATCAATTACATGATATGCAGGCGATAAAAATTTTCGGTTTTGTTTCAACCGTGGCGAAGTGGAGGTTTACGGGATTCCGCTTGTTAAGGAGACATCGAAGAAACGCCCCTTAATACTGGTAACAAAAACATAAGTTATATCAATACAGTAAAATCACGCGGTGGAGTGGGGCATTGCAATGAATTACTAATATTCACAATCGAAATATCACTAATATTCCGTGATTGGTATGTAGTGATGCTGCAAATTAGTTGTTGTGATCAACGGATCGGTTTGAAGATGGCCATGAGAAACACATTGTGGCGGCATGAATTTGCTTGGCACATTCTTGTCTGCCACAGTCAGGAAGGTCAGATTCCTGAAAGTAACCTCAGAACGCCCGGAACCTACTGCTCCACGAAAATCTCAACAGGAAAGCAGACAAGCATCCAGGCCAGTCAACCATTCAATCAATTCAACAAAGCTGATGAGTGTTTATGCACGCCACAGAAGCACGACCGAATGTGATCAGCGTTCGGGGATTTTATAGAGGCGCGATCGATTTTGATGGGTGTTCACTAACGCCTATCAGACAGCCTGGATCAATGTTATAAAGTCCACTTTAAATAGCGTGGGCCCATTGTAACTTTTGCTCTCGCACTCGCTCGTTCGGAACGTAGCTGTTGTGTTCTCTTCTGTGAGCCTTTTTTCTCCGGCACTAGGCCCTGGAGCGGGTCAGCAGCAGATACCACAGGTCGGCGAATCAGCAGATATAACAGTGTAAGAGGTCATGAAATAAGATGAGATAGAGTGATGTTTTCACCGTTTTTAATAATGCAGCTTAATTGTAAATCGACTACAGGTCTTTCTGGGGAATTTCAGTCCACGTGGACGCCGGCTTTATGCCACGACATTGAGAGAAGAGTAAAGCACAACTGTTTATCGCTCCTTGATCATATGTCGGGTAGGTAGAAGTCTTTTCAAGTTAAACCAGCGAAAACTTGAATGCATACATATTTGGAACATTTGAAAATATTGTTTTTACTAGCACGGCAAGCTCCGTTTTCCAAGAAAGAAGCCTTCGGAGGAAGGTAACTTCTACTAACAGAGCCTTCCACAATCCAGTACCTGTGTAGAATACTTTGACATAGTCAGGAAAGCCCACTTGAGTGACGCGCAAAATCATAAGAAAGAAGTTGTGAATTCTTGAGATTTATCAAAGGATGCGGTACTACATGTATAAAATACGTAATAAAAGCGGTTACCAACCTCAAATTATCGGGGTTACCGTCTAAACTGGTGCACGAATTAGTGCAAGTTCAAAAAAAGCTCGAAGAGGATGGCAAATCGATCTTAGTTTGAGATACACGCCTGGGCACAACACGTGGTAACGCAAAATGATCAAAAAGCGCGCGTAAATGCTGGTCGACAAGTCAAGGGTTCAAAGTTCATAAGGGATCACAAATGCACATCGAGTCTACGAGGTATATGCAGTAAACAGCAGCAGACAGGGGGAGAGTTTGACCGGGAAAAAGTAAGTGCAACCTGACAGTTGATTTCCAAAGAACAAATCGTCTTGAGTCGCGTAATGGAGTGGCTTTATTGCGGACCTGACTCATTCAAATATGCCGCACGAAAACCACCTTATACTTCAGTTAGCAGGGCTCACACTACTCAAAAGTAGTTTTCGAATGTTATATAGGAATTGGTTGGAATAATTCATGCAATGGTCTACGCTCAATAGTTGATTAATAGTTATCTGTATTCAAGCGAACAGGCTTCCTTGTGGAATAAACATTCATTCTATATTGTTTTCCTCTGGAAGTTTGTGCCAGCTATGTTTCGCTTACCTGGTGTGTATGCACACCTAACAAGTGGCTATTCCTGTGTGTATCAGTGAATTCTCAAAGTAACCTCGTAAACGAAAACTTTTGCAAGGGTAAGGAGTCAGCATTTGCTGGCTCATAATGTTTCATTAGCGTTACGTCCAAAAGGTGAACAAATTTAGAACCATCCTACCTGTCTTGGCCAACCGAACTGAAAGTCAAGCAGCCCAGAGCAATAAGCTTCCTCATTGTTTTCTTCAAACTCAGTATACTTGAGTTCAGACGAAACTCTTTTTGAGTTTGGTTAGAGCGATCATCTTCTGACTCTCAAAAGAGAAAACAAAGCCCTAACTGATTAGTATTTTCATCGATTTGAGTACACCTCACCTTGCATTCCAAAGGACCGCAAATGCCATTTTACTGAACGTTCTCAGGTAACTGTAATTCTCAGTTAGACGCATCAGGCGTCTGACAACAAAGAGCATTTAAGCTCCCCCAAGCCAAGCTGAATAGAATGACAGATTTCTTAGGTCCCTATATATATACACACAAATCCATACCCTCTACTAAACTACCTCCTTACTGCAGCATAATGCGAAGATCCGAGCACACTGCCTCATCTAACTGAAGACAATTGATTTCGTTTTGAGACAGAGCAGCTTTGGAACAAAGGTGAGAAATTCGAAAAAAACACTTGCTTAAACACCAATTTGGTTTTCCTGAAACAGAAGGGTTCAATGTTACTGACAACTAGCCTCATATAAGATTTGCGTACGCATGGCCGTGTGTGGGCCCACAGCCGGGGTACAAAGGCCTTCGACCACAGCTGCTCCAGCTCACTCATTGACAATCCACTTTCGAATTTCGCGCAGTCGTGGGCTGTCGAAGAATTTTCAGCAACCTTATGAGTAGTGCAGTACGAATAGACATGTATCGCGATATATTGGATACCGTAGCGACTGAAACATGAGGCGACCTAATGCAGCACATTCAGTTGCCTGGAGACATCACAAACGAGAGATTCAGCTGGGTTCCAGGTGAGTCTCTCGCAAAACGTAATTTGATTGCGAATGAGTGTATTTCGCTAATTTCATGCAATTTGGTTCCAATTAAGACATATAGTTGACGGAAACTCGGGGACCGCGCCTCTCTGACGGGCCCCAAAAAGGGCGAAACCGGTCGTGGGCTGACGAATTATTTTCAGCAACCTTATGAGTAGTGCATTAGGAAAATATATGTTTCGTGATAGCTCGAATTTCGTGGCAAGTGGAACGTGGAGCGACATGGTGCAGCACATTCATTTGCCTAGAAACATCACAAACGAGGGATTTAGCTGGGTTTTAGGTAAGTCTCTCGCAAATTTCGAGCAGTACAATTGTGATATACGGTCCCGAGGAACAGCAGAGTAATTTTCATGCCCAATGGTTTGCTTCGCCCTTTGCCATCATTCCATGTCACACACTCTCTCCCCTTAAGCTTACTAAACCAGATTCGGCAAGGTTTTCCCATTTGTACTCACAGATTTCGCACTGGATTAGTTCTAAAAAAAGCCATGTTATGAATGTGTGAATTACATCGTTTCCTAAAGATTTCTTTTTCAGTTTCATGAGATAGGCACTGTGCGGTGGGTAAGCCACCCTCAGCGGTCCTAACGAATGATATACCGACGAAAGGGTTGGAGTTGAACTGTCATATAGTTCATGTACACGAAAAAAAAGAGTTGAAAGACCTTGAATACAGGTAACAGGGTACTTCAGTCTGCCCTCCGAAAATACAGCTTTATAAGACCGATGCGTAGTGGATAACCTGATGTCATGAGTACAGGTGAACAGTGGCTATACCCATGAATTAGCCACCACTATACCGAAGAAATATTATTAAATTGTATTATTGATTATTTGGCCGTTCCGCTAGGAGGAAAGCATCTGCCCAGTAACTTGGTGGGCCGTGTCCTAAAGCGGGCGATCCTCTGCAATGAAAAATGAAACTAGACAAGTGAGGACTGGCCTCAATGTGGGGGCGACTAGCAGAGGAGCAAAATGCTACAATTACTACGACACCCACCGGCTATTCCACAGAAGACCGACCGTTGCATCTAATGTTTACACAAATCTCCACGATCCAAATAGGCCATTTTTAATCCAGTATCTCACACCACCCTTTTCACAGTCCACCGTTTCTTTTATTGGAATGGACAGCTGTTGTCTGGTATTTACACCATTGTCACGTGATCCATTATCGGACCACCAACTGGTCATAAACTAAGTGACAATCTAATGGAAATGGTGACTTCCTGATGAATAACCATCGTGTGGGAGTAGGCGGTTGCAGCTAGAGCATCGCTCAACCGCTCTACGTGTTCATATTGCGTCATTTAGCTACACCATTCCCATGTTGCACTTATATATCCGTCATCTTCGCTTCCGTTCCACTATTCGATTCCCGTTTGAGTTATACAACACATAAAATTCCAACTTCTGCGCCAGATCTTTCGTTGATTTCATTCTTACTGACCGAATGGATAAGATGGTGGAATAAAATGTTGGAAACAGGATTGCCGCAGATATTATCTGCACGGTCATTAAGTGATAAACAGGTATAACATAAGCGGATTGAGGTATTGAATTACATTTATTTACTTACTAATTTGATTTTCACGGGTGATCCAACTGAATCCCCCGTTTACGATATTCTCGAACTAACGGCCAGACAAACTCAAAAACTAACCCCCACGAGATCAAAATTCCATTGGATATTCCTGAATTCTTTACCATTTTAGTACAATCGCGTCTGTAACATGCTACGAGCAACCATAATTTATGACGCTACAAGTGTAACGGTGATACTAATGATGAGAAGGCGTGCGAGTAGTAAGTTTTCTTCTTGTAGAGCCGCTTTGCGTCTCTTGAAAAGGGAGATCTGTTGCGGAATTTGTGGAGTCGCTTTGTAGCATTTGCTTGGATTTGAGCAACAGTCAATGAATATCCTGGAAAGTTCAGGAAGACGCGTTCAAGAGAGGATGGATGTTCAGTTTTTGTAAGTAAGATGCAAATGAGAGGTTTGTTTTTCTGTCCAATACTCTCCAACTGGTCAGTTGGCATTTTCTAATAAATGACTCCACAGCGAAGGCTTTCTTTCTCTCACCAGTACAACACAGGGAGCATTTCGGAGGTTCAAGCACGGAATTCGTCTTGCGCCTCAGACGGGTAATGATTCCACACGTATTGCAAATTGTCCAACTGCCGATGCTCAATTAGAAAATAAGGTTGACGGTGAAAACTCGGCGACTGCGCCTACCTGATGAGTCCAAAGAAGGGCGAAACCGGTGGTGGGCTGTCGAAGAGTATTCAGCAACCTTGTGAGTAGTTTCCTTTATGAAAATGTGCACCCATTTCAACCGATATTTTTTCTTACACATGATTCCAATATCAATGCAGATCCTCATATTTGCTCGCTTTATATTTTTACAAACTATGTATCTTGATAATGAGGAGAATTCACCAAAATAAATAAATAATAAAAATATAATAAATAAAAATGAATGCCTTTGTTCCTGATTTATCAGCTCAAACCTGCACCTTAGATAAATAATTGTTAAATATTCGGAAAAGGATTTGGACAGGCACGTAGATGTGCCCGCTGTACGTACTGTCCTATTTTATTCTCAGCGGGCAATCATATTCTCCCCAATGTCTATCACTGTTCTTTCTTACTTGAATGCCAAACTGAGTCTTGACAACGTTCCTACTGAGACGGTGGTGCGTCAGTAGTACGTTGTGTAAATGAAAAAAATCACTCGGTGTCTTGATTATTCGTCTGATTTTAGTCTGTGACAACTGGTACTTTGGCCAAAAAGAACCAAAAAAACGCGAATTTTGGCTAATTTTCCATTTATTCTCTGGTTTCGCACCCATCTCGGATCTGGTCACCTGATTTAAAATAACCTGCTGTATTATATGCTAGTCAAAAAAAGAAATCACACCTAGACGGCATGAGATTGGCCACCTAACCCTCATTATGACCTCGAAAGAAGTATAAACTATTCTGGAGCTGAAAAGAAGTTGCCGATTCTCTTTGTTTGCGTAATTTATTAAAAATTACCACTCTCAGCCAATAATTCCAACTTATCATAGCTCCCTTACACCTAATTCTAGTGCTGGGAGCACTGTGACTTGAGGCCATGGGATAGCTTATGTCACCCCCACTCGGCTCCCTCCTCGAAGCTCGCCAAGCTCTTGAAACGGTTACTGAGCATTAAAAGACCTTGGGAAGAAAGTGTTCTTGGAACCATTTTTTTCAGCAATCTGTTTCAAAATTGAAAAGTATGCCTACCGTGCTCCAAATCAGGTATGAGAACACGGCATTGCGTGTGCACTTTCTGAATGCTCACGATGTGAAGGGATCTGAAACGCAGTGACAAGGGTGGGTTTAGGATTTTCGCCTTCGGTAGCAACCGCATTCAAGCCCACCCACTTATCTGCAAATCTGGTCACAACTCACAACCTGTTTTTCTGCCCAGTCTGTCTATGGCGCGGGTCAGATGCACCACAGAACTAAACGTCACGGTGCTAGCCAGTTCAAACATACAGCTAACTACACAAATATTCATGATCGAACGTCTTCGAAGACTGATCGGTAGATTGTGGGTACGAATCTACATTCCGAAGTTTCGTGAGATTCGCACGGCTTCTCAACATAGATTGGCTCTACTGACAGCACCAAGTCTAAATTAAGAATTCCCAAGTATCACGACGCCCGTCAAATACAAAGCCAGCAGTCTTGTTGGTGAAATGATCCGCATATTTAAGGTAACATTGTGGGGATCGAAGTTTAGCTTATGGAAAAATTAGAGGAGTGATTGATCGGTTGGGAATAACAGTTGATTGTTGAGACCAATCGAAAACGCCAGCAACGAATCGGTGGGACGGCCTGCCATGCAACAGTCATAGATGGCACGCTGATGGTCTGTAGACCTGGTTTGTCGGATGAGTTGGTTTGGCGCACTTTACTTCCATCTCCAGCTGCTAAGTGAGTCATCCGGTTGCGGCGTGTGTGTGCCCTCGTTTGATTGTTAACGATTTCCTCATCCGTTGAGCTCCTTCACAGAATGCATTTTACAGGTGTCGTTTTCTATCTATCGGAACAGGCTAATTAGCCAATCCCATTCAACTACTCTCCCTTTGAAGACTCGTTCGCACCACTGCAGCCTCATCATAACCTCCACGACCTATGTGCCACCGTATGTGCAAGGACTCCTCGCCTCGGAAACAAAAAAATCTGTCATGTCCATCGCTTTATAATTCATGACGCTCCAGTGTCCTAATTAAACTTCTGTCTGCCTTTGCATTGTCTCACCAACATATTGTACTCCAATTTGTCTCCTTGGGCGCCAATTTACTAGAACACGTGCATTCAATATCCACCGACTCATCTGTTTGAGCAGATTTCTTGGGTTTTCAACTTTGGAAAAGAATTCGACTCCTGATAGAACACACTGTTCATAAGGTTGCTGAGAAGACTTTATTGGTGCACAGCTGATGACAGCCATAACTCAAATCAGATGGACGTGCACTGCTGATAGAACACACTGTTCATAAGGTTGCTGAGAAGACTTTATTGGTGCACAGCTGATGACAGCCATAACTCAAATCAGATGGTACGTGCACTGATAACAGTCTTTACTGTGTTTGACAGTAGTTTACAGAAGCGAGTTGCAGCATCTATAAAATAAAGGCAAGTCAAAAGGGAACTTGTCATATGTGAGAGTTCCTTGGTGAAAGTTCGGACGGTGGGAACGTGTTTTCTCTGCAGTTTGGCTGCTACACGTGTTCCATAATTGTCCGTGGATTTGGATTGCTTGGCTGACTACTTGCTCCCTGCGCGCGCGCGAGTCTGTGTGTGCTGACTGTGTTCGATTTCCCTATATGTAGGTCCCAGTGCGTGTACGTGTTTTCGGTAAGAAAGGACACTTCTCGTCCTCCTAAGTGCTCATTAGGTAGGCACAGATCCCGAATTGAACAATGACATAAACGCGCGTTTTCAGCAGCACTTCAGACGGATAAGCTATATTTATTTTTAGATGAATGTAATCTGATAATTCGACTCCATTTCATTGTGAACCTAGCTGATGTAGTTCACGAAATGACTCCACGTGGTAAAATCTAGTTAACTTGAGCACATACAGCAACTTAAATAGAAAAAGTCGATTGAAGCTTACGAAATATGGCCCAAAGCTCAGGATTTAGGGTCTATTAGGCGAACGGATTTCGAATCACCCACATTGTTGAATGGCCATCAATGAGTAACTTCCATTCATTATGTTGATGGATGGCGTGTGTGTACAACTAACATGGTTACAGTCCAAAAATCGATGGCTCATTTCGGAGGATGAATTCACCAGGTGAAACCGCGGTTGTGAAAATCGCGATATGATATTTTTCGAAAGTGAACCTTTTCAGTTGCTTTCGCACTACTCAGATCTTACTTACAAGATTGCATAACAGCACAAAACAGGGCGGGGATTGGTTGTTGGTCTGTTCGCCGAGCTTGGCAGTTGGATTGCATGCGTTTCATCACCAATCGAGTTGACATCGTCAGTGCACCACTCGTCAGCGCCACTCAACCCTGCACTGACGATGTCACCTCGGTTGGTGATGAAACGTTTGCAATCTAACTGTAAAGCTCGGCGAACAGACCAACAACCAAACAGCGCACCCAAACTACCTACATTCCACAACATTGCTAAGAGCAGGGAGTTTGGTACTAAGACTAAGACTATGATTCAAGGAACTTTGTCCAACCCATATTTTATCGGTTTTGCCGCAGAAGTGCAAATGTGGAGACAATTTGACGGCGAAGCCACGTGTCTCAACATCACAAAAGGCTATATAAATTCCGGTCCTCTGAGCTTCATTCTCCTCTGTGCTGAGATAGTCAAGTCTCGGCTTACAAACTCACCTGCATACCAGTTTGTTTTTGAGGCGCGACTCACCTGGAAACCAGCTGAAATTCTCTTTTACGCGGATGAGCGCATTTCATGCAAGTAGAACATAAGGTTGATGGAAACTCGGGAACTGTATCTGCCTGATGTGCCCCAAGGTCGGGCGAAACCAGTTGTGCGCTGTTGAGGAGGTCTTACCAACCTTACGAGTAGTATATTACGTCTAGTCAAGTGTTCTTTTGCACAGCTAAATCCTTACAAACACTGTGAACACCACTGGCATGTGCGTACACACCAGGGCAAGTAATAATAACACAAATAAATATGTTTGTTTTCGTAGAATAACATCATTCCACTGGTATACCTCTGGCTGTGTTTTGTGCCAAATAGTCAGGAAATCGAAAAAACTGATTCAGCCAAGTCAAAATCAGGCCTTGTGGACAAAGTATCTCATAAATAACCGGCCGGTTTTCACTCTTAAATGCTGATCATCATTTTCGTGAAATGTCAAGCAGTGTGCGCGGCGTTCCGTTATGCAATGTGCTTCTAGATCCGACCACCCTGAAAGATGACAGTTAGTGTTGTAACAAAAATATCGTCCATCATACTGAAGGGCAGGATTAATAGGTCGTAAACCACGAAGTTTGGCGTTTCTTGGGATAACTGTCAAACAACTGGTGCGGTACAACTGGTAGCGTCTGAAATATGACCTGGGACTAGCTTTGCCAGCACCGTGGAAGAGTTCGATTTACCGCAGCTGTCCTCATAACGAATCTAGTTGCCAACATGTTTCCGGCCGGTAAAAGGTTGGAATTTTTTTTCGTATGAGTGTGTTCGCGGATTTCCCCAACTATTTCAAAAGTTCTGGTGGGCCCCAAATCCACATTCCAAACCAGCCATATTTAAATTTCGAGTTTATTCTGTTCAGCAATGCCACAACAGCATGGAACTGCATCTGGTTGCAACAAAATTTGTCAAATCTTCGAGACATAAACAGATAAACTTTCCGCTTTCACACGATGAAAGTGACTGAATTCTCCGGCATTCACGTTTGTATGCATTACGAATTCAAAGAACAATCAATGAAGCACACTCATTTGCTAACACATTTGGTTTTGTGAGAGACTCATCAAAAACCCAGCTGAATCTCTCGTTTTTTATGATGTGCTGCACTAGGCCGCCTCAATTGCTAAGATATCTGAGATATCGCGGTACATGTGTAGACGTAATACACTACTCACAAGGCTGCTGAAAACGTTTCGGCAGCTCGTGATCGCTTTCGTCCTTCTTTAGGCTCTTCAGGTAGGCGCAGTCCCCGAGTTTCCGTCAACCTTATGATCTACTTGAACCCCAAATGGACCGCTTTTGAGAAATACACTCATTTGCAAATCACTTTGGTTTTCACAAGAGACTAAATTGAATCTCGCGTTTTTGATGTCCTCCAACTAAATGTGCTGCACACAGGCCGCCTCATGATTCAGTTTGTACGATATTCGAGATATCGCAGTATATTTTCATAAAGGAAACTACTCACAAGGTTGCTGAAAACACTTCGACAGCCCACGACCGGTTGTGCCCTTCGTGGGGATCATCAGGTAGGCGCAGTCTCCGAGTTTCCGTCAAATTCGTGTTCTACTTGAAACCAAATTGCACGAAATTAGTGAAATACACGCATTTGCAAATCTATTCGGTTTTGCGGGTGACTCTGCTGGAACTCAGCTAGATCTCACATTTATGATGTTTCTAAGCAACTTTCTAAGCAAACGTATGAGTAGTGTATTACGTCTAAACAACTTCTGCTCCAGAGCCGGCCATCACACGCAAACAAAAATTTTACGCACCTGGTGTCTGGGATGGTTTTTGAGTACACAGTTCTGAGCAATTTGTTTCTGACGTCATGAGATCGGTGAGCTAGTAAGATCGATTCAACAAATCGAGCCAAATGGGCTACCCCCTACTTTAACTTTTCCGAAGCCCAAAAATAGTAGCACTAATACGCTGAACCAAATTTACATCGATGCGTGGGCGTCCCCATCTAAACCCAGCAACAGAAATTGTGAAAGAACCATTTAATGTCTGTGAGTGACTCACCTGTGGACTCCTCAGTTCCTGTGAACAGCGCAAGTAAGGTGGCTTGATTCATTACACAATGTGACGTCATCTTGGAAGGCAAATATGACTTGCCACACTCTCAGCCTATCTAGTAGTAATTTTCAACATGTAAGAGTGTGAACCGTCAGACATGTATCATCCAAGTCAACCAATCGGTGGGCTCGGAAAAGCCGCGAATCTCCAGTCGCAGTTAATAATCAGATACTTTTCTGAGTCTATCTTAGAGGTATGGGTGGAAACCTCATGCACATAAGGCTTTTCTCCATTTAGAGACGCTGACAGAGCAATTCCAACGATCCGAGGTTACCAGTTCGAGGGTGCTCAATTCGGAAACACATACTCTCGGACCCGTTTTCCCAATCTGTGGCCTCGGTCTGTGACCGTCAGTCATTTGTGAATTCCGGCATCCCAACTACGATGAAAATCTTCCCCTTACTAGTTGGACACCGGATGGTCTGGTTGATAGCACACATCAGCTCTGCTCACGTAGATGTAATGAAAAAAACCACGTCATTTCCAGTTATTCAGGGTTCAAGTTCTTAGCCGCATGCAAAGTACCCATCCCTCGACCAAAGGATAACACGACTGGAGACCACGAGAGATTCAGTTGAGTGTCTCGTGAAAACCAAATTGATTTGTAGATGAGTGTATTTCTCGAAAACAGTCCAATTGGGGTTCAAATAGAACATAAGGTTGACGGAAACTCGGGGACTGCGCCTACCTGATGAGTCCCAAGAAGGACGAAACCGGTCGTGGGCTGTCGAAGGGTTTTCAGCAACCTTGTGAGTAGTTTCCTTTATGAAGGCCACTTGTTCTTCTCTATGACTTCACCCTTGAATGATGTAACAGTTATACTGCTTCCTCGAAAGCACCTTCATCACCACCTAGAAAAACCAACCGAGGCATTAAGCTATACATGAATCAAGCTCATAAAGAATACATTCGGCGGTAAAAGTACAAGTACAGCATTGTTTTTTGTCCCTACATCTCCTTTCAAAGATGAGCTTGAAAGTTTTATTGCTGTAAGCTGACGCATCCGGTTGACACCCTCATCCGACATTCCGAGCGGAAAATCCATATGGCTGGGCAGTGCTTTTGTCAACAGCAAAGAAGCTGCGGCCACTCGGAATCTGCGCTACCGTCATTCGTGGGGACAGAGACGGGGATATAATCAATCCAAATTTCTCGCCAGACGCAAGGAAAATCAACTCCTGAACGGTGCATCATCTTGCTCACAGAACTTCAGCAACCATCCGCTCACAAAAAACTGAGTTGGAATATCGGACGTACCTGTTTAGGCATCATCCAAGCTTCACACCGTGTACCATTCCTTATATTGCTATTTTCCGTGGACCGGAAAGCTTCGAATCTCATTGAAACCGCATAAAGTACAAAGCACATTTGCAATCAGATTTCCTCAAAAGGTGTGCATATGCCAGGAGTTCCGAATAATTGGATTAAATCGTCAATTAGTCAAGTCTCGTTTCTGAGAACAAATTAATTTTCACGTGAAGTCGGCGAATCAGTAATGTGTATGAAAAGAGAGCGGCGGGCTTTAAACCAGTCTCAACACAATTTTTCAGATATGGTCTGTCTACAAAACGAAACATCGTTTGAAACTAGGCGCTGTTCGAATTCGTGAAGCTCTGACCTGGCCGGGATGAAGTCTGACTCTCCACCCGCAGTAGATTTCATAAAAGTATACTTCATCATGGACGAGAATGCCAAAAATAGAAGTTAAAAAGTACCACGCCAAGCTACATGGATAAACCCATTGAAAGTGATGAACTGATCAGTTAAGTATCATCACAATTTTTCTTTCTGAGGCAGAATCACGAAAGGGTCCCATACCTAGCTTGACCTCGTCTCCGACATGTTCAATTTTGTAAGCCTGATGTACGTGATCAGGGTTATCATGAATTCTTGGCGAGCTAACTACAATGCACCATTCGTGCGAGACTAGGAACATGATTGGACCCAAGATTCAGTGAGCGGAAATCATGTATGATGTCACACAGTGAAATAATTGGACAGAAAGTGGAAAATAATCGATAAACTGGCGAAACACCAAACAATGGATATGAAGAATAAAAGTAATTCGCTCAGAAGAATATATATGAACTGGTAAAGAAAACTATGGGCGATTATTGAGATCGAATCTAACACACAGAGTCAATGAAATGCAAATTTTGTGATGTACATGTGAACCGAACCTCCAATTCAGCGGGCTCGCGAAGAAATGAAAGACCACGTGATAGTGTGACTAGAGAAGAAATTGTTTCAGACGGTTGTATCCACGACAGCAATTAGATCAATTTCGTAAACACTGCAAGTATGTCTAAGTCTCGAACTTGTGTGTGCTTTACGCATCGAGTCACAGTCTAGGAAAGGCGAAGCACACTATGCTATCTCATTACGCCCTTTACGTGGGGGAGTCTAGATCGCGTTTCATAGCACCTTGGTGTAACTGGTTCGTAGACAAGGAGAATGAGCGTAAGGCTTCACGATTTTGTTGCCAACACTATTAATACCTGACGCACATCGTACTGAGGAAGCAGAGAACGTACAATGCTAGCATTCCGTTTTCATCTCATTAGATGCCTTCGTAAATGCGAACCGTTCAAAGACGTTGACGGGAATCAATCAGTGGAACGGAGTTAGGCGAACCGCGGGCCAATCAAACCAGCTTTCGAGGTCAGTACGAGCCAGCCGCTTGGTTGAATGGATTTTGTTCGAGAGACTTGAACACTATCAATGATCCAACACAGCCCTATTGGAGGCAAATAATTTCGTGTCTGAGCTGAGGATCAAGTGCATGATCCGTGTCTGGGATATTACTGGCGACGGCGTAGCC
>NW_008751950.1:458344-461534 GCF_000715545.1 Opisthorchis viverrini
AACCGTGGGCCAATCAAACCAGCTTTCGAGGTCAGTACGAGCCAGCCGCTTGGCTGAATGGATTTTGTTCGGGAGACCTGAACACTATCAATGATCCAACACAGCCCTATTGGAGGCAAATAATCTCGTGTCTGAGCTGAGGATCAAGTGCATGATCCGTGTCTGGGATATTACTGGCGACAGCGTAGCCTCACATGTCATCGCCCAACACTAATGGCCGTCCAACGGGTCGCGTAAGGTTCCATCCGTCCTGTCGGCGTCTGCCTATAAACAACCTCAAATATGTCGGTAGACAACAAGTGTGACGGAGATTGAAACGATCAAGCTCGGTCATTCGGAGTTTGGGTTGACGAACGCAGTGTCTGTTGAGCAGTCGCACATCAAATCAGAGCGCCGTTTGCTCTCCAGACTGTCTGTAATTTTATCTCGCATATATAGAAACATATGAGTAAATAGATGAGCCTGTGATCGACTTCCCATCTGTGTTGAGAGTCCATGATATCCTTTCCTCGTCGCAATGAAGTTTGTTCCTCAGAAACCTCGCTTCATTTAGGATAGAATCGAAGGAAGCAAGCTGGTGTGAATTGCCGAAGGTGTGAAAACGAGTTTTTGATGTGCGACTTGGATAAATCACTCGGAAATTGTTGGATATATTTTAGTCTTCGAAGGTTTCCACCGTAAGTCAACTAGAATTTATGATGGAAAAACATGTGAGTATTTGACGCGGTTATGAATTCTTACCCAAACATTAATGCATAGAATTTATGATGGAAAAACATGTGAGTATTTGACGCGGTTATGAATTCTTACCCAAAACATTAATGCAAGTTTTGGGTGTAAATCGCTTGGGCCTTTTTAGCTTTTCGAAATCTCCGAACAATATGTGTGATTGGGGTAGAATTGGACAGAAACTGCTAGCTAACCTTGGAGTTTGAAGTGAGTGGGCAAATATCAAGTTATATTCTCTTCTAGCCCTCAGTTCGGACTTTTGTATTATAGTGGGGTTGTAGTGTATCTGTAAGGGAGATGAAAGTGATACGTACAGTCGCCCAACTGTTGTTTCTCGTTTAGGAGATTGGATGTGAAAGTCCAGAGTAAACCATGAGCGATTTATGAAAAACGAGGGTGAAATTTAAATTTATGAAATGAAGTGCCACACAATGCTCGGTTCAAACATTGCAAGGGACGAACTAATTGAGGGGACTGAAAGGGTTCCGCACGGAAAAGTCGGTAAACGTTTGCAAGAAACTACGCAAATGGGACCGAGGAGCAGTCAGAAAACACACTTTATCTAGTAGTTTGATCCCTGTTGGGGGAAGATTTGGGTGTGAACCGTCTGTAGTTTGAGATCTTCATTGTGTATCCAGTCCTTTTCTGTCGTGTGACAACGAGAAGTTGCGTCTAGGTGACGTTCAGTTTAGGTGTCCGAGCAAACGGCGTTTTACGGTACTTTACTCACGTGGTATGCAGTGTTTGTATATATCACACCATTGTGTATTGATTGATCATCAGAGTCACATGTTTCCTCAGACCAGTTTTTGAATTGCCCCCGATAACATCAGTTGCACGTTTAGCCAGGTCTTATTTGACTGTGTAGTGTTTGTTACTAAGCCGCATTCTTCAAGTATTTCGTACATATTTGTTGAGTTTTCTTGAAACCCTTTTTCTGTGAAATGCCTTCAACTTTTCCACAGTGCAATCACAAAAATGCCCACGAATCTCCCCTGGTAAATCTGAAGAAACTTGTGATTATCATCGCCGGCACACAAGCAATGCGAGCAACACTTGGCAGGGACAAAGTGAATCAGTTTGCTCACGGACAAACCAAACAATGGCACAGGGAAAACAATCCTGCCAAGTAGTTTGTTTTTTATACCAACTTTGTGACCCCAATTGGCATTAATGCGTTGATGAAGATATGGGGACCGTGGGAGGAATATTACCATAAATATGGTGCGGCGGCGCCCTTTGGTCTGCTTGCCGCCATGCTTGCTGTGCGGCGATAACAACTGCGATCAGAACAAAGCCACTGAACCGTAAATCAAGCAGTTTTTTCCGACTCGCAGCTAGTTTCTTACAGTACGTTCAAACATTGTCCCTTGCCCAAGTAGTATTTCACAAGTACTTGTGTTTTCAAAAGCACCGCCAGCGAGCGTAAGACTAAAACGGCCCCCTAAACAAGCGAATGCATCCTTGTTCAGTTCACTTCTCTCCAGCACTTAACTTCTCTTAAAATCAAATATTCATCGCCAGGGTTATGTTTCCAAAAACACAGGCTGTGAATTTTGTGAACTGAACCAACGTTTGACTTAAAAATTCGGAAACTCCCTTGTACACAGACATGATTTATTGCAGTAGAACTATTCACAAGTGCCCACTGACGGAACCGCCTCTCAGGATCTTCGCAAGATACTGGACCTTACCGCTGTGTAACGGTTTGCGCTCGTCCATAATCCACTGAGCTGTGCTGGGGAGTGTACACGTGACACACAGGGCTGTCGTTCCACGTTGGAACAGTTACACCTAGCCCCCAGCCGGGGTCTAGATCGTATTGGGCGACTTACTTCTCAGGCTACTCTGACCATCTTAAGTCAATTATTGCTGCTTTTTAGTTCAAGGCTTTGGCTACAGACTCTAATTATCCCTAGGTCTGGACACCCTGGTAATATCGCAGTCCACGCGTAACCATGTACTTAACACCTGCACATATTCTTACAACACACCAACCGTCGCATGGTTCGGACATCGGGATGAGTGAAGGAAAACAGGATGTTGTAGCGGTACCACCGGAAAGAAGAAGGTCTTCGCTGCGGAGTTATTTATTAGAAAATACCAACTGACCGGTTACAGACCATTGGACAGGGATGCAAAACTCTCATTTGCATCTTATTTACAAAAACTGGACATCCATCTTCTCCTGAAACCGCCTCCTTGAACGTTCCTGGATATTGATTGGCTCCAATCATTCCTCGTTCAAATCCAGACAAAATTTACAAAGCGACTACACAAACTCCGCAACAGATCTCCCCTTTTCAAGAGATGCTAAGCGAAATTCCACGAACAACACATACTACTCGC
The DNA here is from genome assembly GCF_000715545.1 of Opisthorchis viverrini. Lineage (NCBI taxonomy): Eukaryota > Metazoa > Platyhelminthes > Trematoda > Opisthorchiida > Opisthorchiidae > Opisthorchis > Opisthorchis viverrini. The sequence continues at coordinate 461,423 of NW_008751950.1, forward strand.
ATGCCTCCCCATCAGTAGTATCACCGCTACACCACCTCTTATTCACATATTCCTCCTTTTACCAATCCTAATTTTATTATGTCGTTGAAGCGCGTATGATCTCATTTGGTGT
>NW_008751950.1:461864-505713 GCF_000715545.1 Opisthorchis viverrini
AGGGAAAACAATCCTGCCAAGTAGTTTGCTTTTTTTATACCAACTTTGTGACCCCAATTGGCATTAATGCGTTGATGAAGATATGGTGACCGTGGGAGGAATATTACCATAAATATGGTGCGGCGGCGCCCTTTGGTCTGCTTGCCGCCATGCTTGCTGTGCGGCGATAACAACTGCGATCAGAACAAAGCCACTGAACCGTAAATCAAGCAGTTTTTTCCGACTCGCAGCTAGTTTCTTACAGTACGTTCAAACATTGTCCCTTGCCCAAGTAGTATTTCACAAGTACTTGTGTTTTCAAAAGCACCGCCAGCGAGCGTAAGACTAAAACGGCCCCCTAAACAAGCGAATGCATCCTTGTTCAGTTCACTTCTCTCCAGCACTTAACTTCTCTTAAAATCAAATATTCATCGCCAGGGTTATGTTTCCAAAAACACAGGCTGTGAATTTTGTGAACTGAACCAACGTTTGACTTAAAAATTCGGAAACTCCCTTGTACACAGACATGATTTATTGCAGTAGAACTATTCACAAGTGCCCACTGACGGAACCGCCTCTCAGGATCTTCGCAAGATACTGGACCTTACCGCTGTGTAACGGTTTGCGCTCGTCCATAATCCACTGAGCTGTGCTCGGGAGTGTACACGTGACACACAGGGCTGTCGTTCCACGTTGGAACAGTTACACCTAGCCCCCAGCCGGGGTCTAGATCGTATTGGGCGACTTACTTCTCAGGCTACTCTGACCATCTTAAGTCAATTATTGCTGCTTTTTAGTTCAAGGCTTTGGCTACAGACTCTAATTATCCCTAGGTCTGGACACCCTGGTAATATCGCAGTCCACGCGTAACCATGTACTTAACACCTGCACATATTCTTACAACACACCAACCGTCGCATGGTTCGGACATCGAGTGAAGTGAAGGAAAACAGGATGTTGTAGCGGTACCACCGGAAAGAAGAAGGTCTTCGCTGCGGAGTTATTTATTAGAAAATACCACCGGTTACAGCGCTACACTCTTTCTTATTCACATATTCCTCCTTTTACCAATCCTAATTTTATTATGTCGTTGAAGCGCGTATGATCTCATTTGGTGTGGCTGTGATGCAAACCCATCAGTAGTATCACCGCTACACCACCTCTTATTCACATATTCCTCCTTTTACCAATCCTAATTTTATTATGTCGTTGAAGCGCGTATGATCTCATTTGGTGTGGCTGTCAGTGATGCAAACGAAGGGTTGGATCCTTTGGAACACTAGTTCTCAATTGCAACAGAATAAGGAATCCCATTCGGTAGGCTCAAACGTAGGTGACATTCACTATGAGTCCGTTTGATTTGATGTCCGCATCACGTTTGACGAGTTTATTCCACATTTTTAAGTTGCGGGTTTTGCATATATGCATATATATATATATGCATATATATATATGCACATGTGTGCATTCGCACCATCTATAACATATGGGGTATTGATGGCAAACGCGTGTGCGGGTGAAAACGCAAAGACCTGTCGGAAATGACCATAAATCAGGACGCTGTCACCCATCGTCTCATGGTTTCCTGCATTCCAGCTGGTGACAAAACTGTCATAAATTCGCTTTCAAATTCTGCCAAACCTCCAAATTCACAAACGGAAGTCATGGTCGGCGGACGCTGAAACTGAGGCGTTCAGGGGACAAGCTAATCAAATGGATGCAAATGAAAGAGAAATGTACTCACTGAAGAGATAATCAAAAGTCTGCTTAATTTAACGTTGTCAACTAAGGGTCACGAGGGCAAATGTCGTTGATAAGGTGTGTGAGATCGGAGAAGGGGGCAGTCACACAGGGAAAGCGCAGCGCAATTAGATTCGGCAACCGATTCAAGGCAGTTCAAATAGGTTTAAAAATAAACAAATACTCCTGAGGTCTCATCAGGAGAATCGTTTAAAAATGATCAGATTTTTGAGCCATTTTTGGCCAGGAAACTGAAATCGAAAACGCTAATTTAACGTTGTCAACTAAGGGTCACGAGGGCAAATGTCGTTGATAAGGTGTGTGAGATCGGAGAAGGGGGCAGTCACACAGGGAAAGCGCAGCGCAATTAGATTCGGCAACCGATTCAAGGCAGTTCAAATAGGTTTAAAAATAAACAAATACTCCTGAGGTCTCATCAGGAGAATCGTTTAAAAATGATCAGATTTTTGAGCCATTTTGGCCAGGAAACTGAAAGAATTCGAAAACGCATATAGTAGTTGGATTTCAACTGACGATCGAAACTCGAGGCCCGGCACGAAGAGGCAAGCAAGTACACTATGAAGAAAGCCTGTCCAACTGGCGTTTACTTCTAACAAAGCACTTTCCAAACTTAGCAACGATGAGAAGAACTCTTAGTAACGTGATATTTTCTTCGCTCATGTTGTCCCCGGGGAAGATATCGGAGTTTAATTATTCATTATAGTTCTAATCATTGGTTATAAGTATTACAGTGTAAGAGATTAAACGTGTTGAGAATAGATTAGACGCTTTTTATGGAGCGTTTATGGAAGTATACACAAGGCTTGCAGGCTACATCTCAGTCACACAATCCAGTCCTCTGTAGACGTACTAGTGGTTGTATACGAAGTGAAATCAACAGAGCCATCTTCGGAAACTTAAGGACACCGTACCAAGTAGACAAGCGTTTAGCCACCGGCGTGGCTCCTCTATAGATGGAGCTCATTCCAAACACACACACACAAACTGAAAATCACTTCCATAAAGCACCGTAAAGCAGCGTGTGCTCAGAAGAATTAACCCGAATGTCATTCAGGGCGCCAATTCTCGTAGTCAAACAAACCTTGATTCAAAAGAGATAGTGGTATTAAGGGTACATTCTCAGCTTAGTTCTCAGCCTGATACTTTCAAGATAGCGTCAAGACAATCACCGAACCTGTAGAATGTATGCTACAAGCCCGAAACCTGATCGAAAACCGATGTACAGCGTGGCGTAAACATTCTGGGAATCTAGGCCCCTTCTGGCCGCTCCATTGGCAAATGGTATTCAGGCGGATACAGGATCATAATTGGCTGTTGGGTGCCGACCTTGGATCAGGCGGAGCTCTCTTTGGTACTGGACCAATAAGCTTTCAATCGCGAGTGCGATTGATCGCTGTAGTGCCACCCAGCCGAGAGCTCAAAAGCGGTTTCATTGCGAGATTCCCCCTAAGGATTTGTTGTGAAGAGCTCCAATCACGGAGCGTTCAAAAAATGGCGAATTCAGTCACATTCTGGAAAAGCATTCTGTATTCCGGCCCGAGAAATTTATCTCCTCACTAAATGGGAATCAAATACTAACTTAAATTGCATTTGCCGACTGACCCCCGTAAAGCCAACAGCAGGTGTTTTGTTTTGAAATACGTAGATTTTGGTTCATGTTTATCGACTTTTCCGTGCGGAACCCTTTCAATCCTCTGTGTTAATTCGTCCCTTGCAATTTCCCAACGATTTCAAAACCGAGCATTGTGTGGCATTTCGTCTCAAAAAATTTGAATCTTAGCCTCGTTTTCCATAAATCGCTCATGTTCTACTCTGAAAATCCATTCTGTCCTGCAGTTTGAGAAACCCGAATCATCTCCCAATGAGAATCAAACTCTTACGTAAAGTGTGTTTTCTGACTGCTCTCTTAAACGAACAAACATCCAGGCGATTGTACGCATCAGTTTCATCTCCCTCACAGAAGCACTACAAATTCACTATAGTACAAAAGTCCGAACTGAAGGCTAGAATGAAATATAACCTCATATTTGTCCAGTCAACTCAAGACCTATTCTTACCTGGTAGTTTCTGTCAAATTCTACCCTAATCGCACAAATTGTTCCGATATTTCGAAAAGCCATAAAGGTAGAAAAAACTTACACCGGAATTCATACCTGCGCCTAAAACTCACATGTTTTTCCATCATAAATTCTGATTGAATTATATAGGGGTGACTGCGGTGGAAACCCGCACTGACTAAAATATATCCAACAATTTCCGAGTGATTTATCCAAGTCGCTCATGAAAAAGTCCGCTTCACACATTCGGCAGTTCACACCAGTTTGCTTCCTTCGATTCTATCCAAAAGGAAGCGAGGTTTCTGAGGAACAAACTTCATTGCGACAAGGAACGAATATCATGGACTCTCAATACAGATGGTAAATTGATTACAGGCTCATCTATTTACTCGTATGTTTCTATATATGTGAGATAAAATTACAGACAGTCTGGAGAGCAAACGGCGCTCTGATTTGATGTGCGACTGCTCAACAGACACTGCGTTCGGTCGCCAGTAATATCCCAGACACGGATCATGCACTTGATCCTCAGCTCAGACACGAAATTATTTGCCTCCAATAGGGCTGTGTTGGATCATTGATAGTGTTCAAGTCTCTCGAACAAAATCCATTCAACCAAGCGGCTGGCTCGTACTGACCTCGAAAGCTGGTTTGATTGGCCCGCGGTTCGCCTAACTCCGTTCCACTGATTGATTCCCGTCAACGTCTTTGAACGGTTCGCATTTACGAAGGCATCTAATGAGATGAAAACGGAATGCTAGCATTGTACGTTCTCTGCTTCCTCAGTACGATGTGCGTCAGGTATTAATAGTGTTGGCAACAAAATCGTGAAGCCTTACGCTCATTCTCCTTGTCTACGAACCAGTTACACCAAGGTGCTATGAAACGCGATCTAGACTCCCCCACGTAAAGGGCGTAATGAGATAGCATAGTGTGCTTCGCCTTTCCTAGACTGTGACTCGATGCGTAAAGCACACACAAGTTCGAGACTTAGACATATTTGCGGTGTTTACGAAATTGATCTAATTGCTGTCGTGGATACAACCGTCTGAAACAATTTCTTCTCTAGTCACACTATCATATGGTCTTTCATTTCTTCGCCAGCTATGGGATACGCAAGCAAGCTTACTGTGTGATGAGTTTCACTTTCCCGTACTAAATAGCCTTCAGGTTGCGTTCTGCGTGAGTGACATTGTAAGCTGGTTGCACATGTTGTTTTGTATACAAGGAAACGATAGATTTTGTGCGTTCACCTCAGCTGTCCCACCGTATACTTGTAGGATAGTTTGATCAGTGTGTCTAGGTTTATGTGAGTAGTTCTTAATCAGTCTACTCCCGACACAGGTGCGTTGAAGATTTCAGACCTTTCTGTTATAGCGTCCATCCCATGGAGACAATAACCTATATGTCTTGATGTCACCGGTTAGTGCTTCCTTAACCCGCGTCGTTGATTTTGGTGTCATATCAACCGGTTGCTCCTACGCATATGTCTTCATCGCTTGGCTTATCATGTTCCCATTCTTGTGCAACAAATCTAATCGGCGCTTCTACGAAGAGATCGCTAAATCAGAACTCCGGTTTACTCATATCTCACCGGAGCTATATGCCGTTCTTTGGGAGGGGGGTCCAAATACAGGCATGCCACACAGTGTTACCACTGCTAAGCAATCCCCACACATATTTTCCATTAAAACCTACAAACAATTACCCACAATGACTGACGGGCAACGCCGAGCAGCATTTACTTGCTGCTATGTTCAAGAATCCTGACCCACATGCCATCAGCCATAAGAACAGGCCAGCTTATCGGTCCGAGTGGACTGTGGACCAAACAACCAATCATGATTCATTATCCCCCGAATGCCGGTTGTCTACGCCGCATCCAGATGGCATAGGAATTTCCAGGTTTGTCCCTCCGAACCCCTTGTGTCGTGTCGTACATATACTTCTTATCCGGTTTTAGGGCTTTATGTACACTTTGTGCACCCTTCCTGGTTTTAGAGCCGAAAATGCTAGTTTAGGAGGCTAATTTCGAGCTCAAATACTGGCATTATTACACCCTAAAAGGGAAATCTCTCAACTCCGAAAATAATCGCCATCCCCCATTCCCACAATGATGCCAATGGTCCGGAATCGGCTGGCCGCGCTTTGTCTCATTAGACAATTCATTGAAACTTTTTTGGAAACGCTCTGAATCACCCATTTACAATGGTGACCCAGAACCGCGGGCGGGAAATGGTTAATTTTGTTAGGTACTTCATTCCGACGATGACATGGTCAGCGGCAGCATACTCAGTCCAGGGGACACAAACCACGCCGCACTGTTCATGGGATCATTTGGCCAGGGTTCTGTAACAGTAATGACATCTGCATAAGCTGTTGACACTTCGTCCGACCAGTCTGCTCTCCTTGTCGCTCGAGACGCCGCAACCAGCTTTTGAATGACCTGACGTGATAACGCGGAAGGCTCACGAAAGTTCACATCTAAGGTTGCAGTACAGAGCACTCCTCAGTAAACATCACTCAGAGTCACGGATACCACCCAGATGTTTTTCAACACTTCAGCATTTCTCCTGGTAACTATTCTCGGCACTTGATTGAATCCAGAGATTCACTGAAACAAGTTAAACAGCGCAATATAACATCTCCTGTATCATCGCGCGAGGAGGCTTATTCCCGAGCCGTGTGATTTGATCGGCATTGTTGGAAAGCACACTGTGTCCATCGATGATCCATGTTTCAAGATTTTTAGCTCATGTAGTGCCATGGTCTCTTCAAATTCACTTTATAACTAATAGTTTTTCATCCGTGCACCTTACAGCTATAAATATATATCACTCTGCTTTAAGAGTTCCAATTATTCTTTTCTGAAGCAAAAGAACTGGCAGACGAACCACGGATATGAAAACTGACGAGACTGCCAGGCAAGAGGCTAAATCTGTTGGTTTTGTTCAAAGTTATTTTGTACAACTTTATTTCTTGTTTCAGTTTTCCGCCCATACCAACTTTCTTATTTTTCACCTGGACGTAAACCGTTCTTTAACCTTGCCATCGCACATCCTGTTTACATGAACGCGTGGTTTTCTCCATCTTGAGGTAATTTTGCCTCGAGTCGGTGTGGAATTTGGGATCCCGTTGGGAATTAGCAGTTCGTAAACCAGTGCATGGAACTCGACTTTATCCCGCGATTTGAGGTTTGTAAAATTTTATCATTTTATTCTTGTATACATGGTACTTTGGTATTTGTTGGTAGATCTCCATTTGAACGATTCCACATTGGAGGTTCTGCACGCAATCCAACGTGACCCAACTGATTGCTGGAACTAATCAACACAGTCATCATATCTAGGCGATCACGAGTGGCCAATCGGTACCCATCAATAGGTCGCTGACCTCGAGCGTTTATTGGTTACTTAGATCAAAGATATGACCAATCAGCGCTTGTATAATGGACCATCGCTCACGTCAAGACGTGAGAATCTTTCGCTCCTTTATCTTATCTCCTGAAACCAGCACCAAGACTTCTGAGTGAAGTTCCCATCAAGATGCGTTTTAGTTCAAGAGCCATGCAGTTTTGTCGCAACCAGGTTGGCACATCCCATTGCTACAAAACGACACAACGAGATTGATTCCAAAGACACGTTCGACTCATGAGAAGAGTAACCATAAATTCGAGCAGAATTCTTCAACTTCAAGCGTACATTTTCCATGCTCCGTCCCCGGGGAAAATTTTTTCCTAACAAGACTGCTAAAATTACGAATTAATGACAAAGTGTCTACTACGTAATCTACTAAGTATTGTCGATGGGTTTTATTTCTTCTAGCTTTTTAATCAATAAAATGTAAGACGACTGGGTGGGTGTATTCAGCCACGGGGCTTCGTATAGCAGTGGTGACATCAGTCACCCGTCGAACCATGAAGTGGAGATGCAGCGATGTAATATGGATTTCAAGATAGCGTTCAGGATAGTTCGGTTCGCTTAACGGTGGACCAACAAGAAGGTCATGGGCTGTAGTCTCGGCTTTTTGCCTGTGATTTCATCGGGGCGCCCACAATTCGAAGATCCCCATTCGTCAAGACCGCCCGTCATGTTTTCGTACTTACTGGGTAAAGCTGGGTTGCCTCTACAAGGAATGATGGTTGGATGACAACCTCTCTTGTAAGCACACCTGATGGGTTTTATTTGCAGGTATATTTGTCTACGTGCGAGATTAAAGTCCGTTGAATGTTTGACGAAACATTACAGTGATAACTTTACTGAATAAAGTTCAACACTGGGAAATGGACTGTTCACCCGTTCGGTAGATATACAGCAAATTGTGCGAAGTCCTAAAACCCAGCAGTTAGAATTTCTATCTGATAAATGAACATTTGCCGGTTTCTTTTAGCCCCACGTGCTTGCTTGGCTTTCGTTCAGTATATTATAGTCTACGTGCCAGCTTGCAATGGAAACATGCATGCATACCAGTTACGTTTCGAAAAAGGAAACAAGACTGATGATGTGCTTATATAACTGGTTCAGTCTAGGCTGACGCATATATACATACGTAATATGTATTATATATTGAAGAGGAATTCGATCGGTAGTGGGTGACAGCTTTTCGAATATATCCCCAAAACTCCGACGCGCATTGGGCCAGGCAGTTTCTGGTATCTTCAATAAATGACTCATAAGCGACAGTGGACCATCCGACTGGTTAAAAAATTTTTCGTCCTTTAGTGTGAAGGGAGAGGTTTTTTGCTGATACAAAACGTGGCTGTCCCTAAGAAGCAACAAACTACACGTTGTGTGCTGATTTTGACCCTCAGTCCTAGAGATTCGATTCCTTTTCTGGTTAATGAATACTTTCCATCCGCTGTCAAAATAAGTAGTATTACGACTGACGTTTAACGGCGATGAATAAGTGTGTAGGCCTAGCGATTACGTAATGTGATGTTGATGAACTAGGGTATGAAATCCCATTCACAACCCCAATCAGAAATGTCGCATTTGGGATACTATTCGTGGCATTATTCAATGCTACAATGCTCATCTGTGGGGGCACACCGTCTCCGTTATTGATCAATTATTGATTGAATTCCATAGAAATGGCCAATTTGAATCTCCATCGTCAACGGAAAATATTTTAAGGGCGATACCAAGTTTGCCCTGAAGAAACAAAGGTCATGCAATGCGGGAATTCCGTTTTCATCTCAATTGACGCCTTATGAACAACGAACAGTTACAAGTCGTTCACAAAAACAGTGTTAGTCACACCGCGGGTCAGTCAAACCAAAATTTTAAGGTTATTGCGAGCCAGCTTCTCTGCTGAATGGCTTCTATTCAGGAGACCTGAGCAGTACCGACTATCCAACACAGTCTTATCGGAGGCACACGATTTCGTGTCAAATCTGAGGATCAAACCCGCGTTCGGTGTCCAGAATATTATTGGCGACGGCGTAGCCTCACCATCCTCAGGTCCTATTGGTCCTGTCAGCGTCTGCCTCAAAACAACCACATATTAGTCGGCAGACAACAAGTGAGAGAGACATTGGAACGATCAAACCCTGAAAATCAGAGTTTGGGTTGATAGACGCAGGGTTAGTTGGTCAGTTGCCCTCCAAAATAGGGCGTCATATGCACTGCGGGCTTTCCGTAATTTTATCTTGCAAATATAGAAATATGTGAGTAAATAAATGAGCATGTGATCGACTTCCTTTTGTATTGGGAGTCGATATTACCTTTTCCTCGTGGGAAGGAGATTTTTTCAAACGAAGTTTGTTCCTCAGATACTTCATTTGGATGGAATTGGAGTAAGCAAGCCGTTGTGAATTGCCGAAGGTGTGAAACGAACTTTTTAATGAGCGACTTGGATAAATTACTTGGAAATTGTTGGATATATTTTAGTCAGTGCAGGTTTCCACCACATTCATCTCTCTACAATTCTATCAGGATTTATCATGGAAGTACATGTGAGTATTAGACTCGGGTATAATTTATTGTCAAAAACGTTATTGCAAGTTCTGGGTGAAAGCTAATTATAGCTGTTCAAAAACTCGGGGCACTTTGTGCGATTAGTGTAGAATTATACAAAAAATGGGGCACAACGTGACTGGACAAATATGAGGTTATCTCTCTTCCAAAATTTAACTGCGCGGTTTCACAACATGAGTTCAAAATCTATGGGTGATGTCTGAGAATCTCCAGAAGTTTTATTTTCACATCCAGTTGTAAGTAATAAATCTTATTACCATTTTTCAAGTATACTTCTTGCCGTCCCACATTTTCTCGTCAACGAGGCTGCAGAAACTTCGACGTTATCTTCAACGCTTTATCATTCAGCATGAGCAGACTTGTCGGCTTGATTGGTTAGCGGAATAGATTTGGCTGTAAAAATTGAAATCCAAGGGGTAAAGTTATTATCGCCAAATTAGGCACACAGCATAATCCACTTGTTTGAAATTTCTGTCCAACATTTGTGCTTGAGGTGACCCTGATAAAAAATCTGCCTGGCCTTTTTGCAGGCTGATCTGTTGGTGATATTTATATTGGTCGTTCAGACCGCACAAGCTCTATCACGGTCCGTTTCATGCATTCTCACCTCGGAACAGCAAAAGATTGCCCCGAAACCAGGTAGTTCCTGAACTTTGTGGGATGAGCGAATAAATTCCACATACTACTTTAAAACAGACACAATTATGCAATACTATGGAAATGCCCACGTTTGTCAAAAACGTCTAACCCCTTGTCGATCATGGGTTGTCCTCACTAGAAGGAGCTGTGGTTGAGATAGGCCTATCGATAGCACATGCCAGTGTGATGGAGAGCGACACGTCGTTCATCCCTGTCGAATATTCTACGAGAAAGAACGTGGATCTCATAGACAGGAAGATAGAAACCGGCTCCCAGTTGCAGTAAGCTACTGCAGGAAACAACGCCTATGAAATTGACCGGTGATAGCCCTGTCCAAGCAACCAAAGGTGGCATTGAAAAGCACAGAAATATGGAGAAAGTGCGAATAGTACACAGAAATTTCTTTGGACTTTTGATAAAGGTTGACTAAAATTGTGTGCTTGTTTTTTCCCATTTCCAGATTTGTCAGACCACTTTATAATTTCTCGATCCAGATCCCTTTGGTTACCTGTAGGATATCAAAGTCACGCCCACCGTGCAAGGAATTCACCAGCGGCGTTGAAAAGAGGTGTAACGAATTGGTTATGAAATTTAGGTGCGTACGTGATCGCTCTGGATAATGCGGGACTCATCCCCCGGATGGGGGGCCGACAGTATGAATCCCTGCCTAGGTGTGGTTTCTTTTTCGTGCTACATACACTTACTTGGACGTCTAATCTCCAATCCTGAGAGCAGTTGTCTGGAGATATTTAGGTCAATGCACAGTCAATCATGAAAACTATACTGAACAGGTGTCAGTCAAACCAACACATGAGTACTTGTGTTCCAACTCAAATCAGTGCTGTATTTTGGTCGTAGACTTTAAACGATATACGCTCCACGATGGCGATCTTAAAAAGGACAGTGGTTTACTCATTTATGAGATCACAAAATTGATTATTATTAATTGTTAAATATCATTCTTATACAAACCCAAATGAATCCCAGAAGAATCTGTCGTTTTTACCGGTCTTTCTGAGGGCAGCCTCGTTTTTGACTTGGTATGATATTCGAGATGCCACAACACATTGTCTAGATACAGAAGAATGAGATCGGCTTTGAGAAATCTTTTAAGCAGTGCGCCGCGTTCAAAACGGAAAAATCCATTTGGCGGGTTTCCTGAACTTGCCTAACCCCGCTGTCCCTAAGCATGAAATTGTCACTAGCAAATATACACTCATTTGCAAACGAATTTGGTTTTGCGGGAGACTCACCTGGAACCCAGCTGAATCTCTCGTTTGTCATGTTTCCAGGCAACTGAATGTGCTGCATCAGGCCACCTCATGTTTCAGTCGCCACGATATTCGAGATATTGTGATACATGTATATATTTGTAATGCAATTTGGTCTCAAGTCGAGCATAAGGTTGACGGGAGCTCGGGAACTACGTCTACCTGATGAGCCCCAAGAAGGGCGAAACCGGTCACGGGCTGTTGAAAGGTTTTCAGCAACCTTCTGAGCAGTACATTAAAATGAAATGGTCACGTTTATCAAGTGCGAGAATTCTGCGCTCAAATGGCAACTCAAACACATCTTCAAGTAAACTAGATTCTATCCCCTTGGAAGGACCGCTGTGCCACTTTTTAAATAATTTTATTTCCAAAACTGATGAAACCATGCATTGAGTTCAGATCTGCTCACAATGTTACCAAGATAAATTTAACTACAAGCTGTCGAATCACGTCATGAGTTGGGTGAGGCTGTTGCACGAAGAGAGATGGGTTTCACACGTCTCATAGAAGTTGCTTCTATCTGTTGGTTGACTACAGCTTCGGAAAGCACATTTGAATGTGGATTCCTCACACTCCAGTTCATTAAACGCCGGTCACCTTGTCACAAGGAGTCGATCAGTATGTGCGAAGAGTTCTTTCCATTTCTTACTAAAGTACGCCCCCGCTTTATATGTGTTGCATGCGCAGGTTGAATATAAACTTCTCAACCAGCTCACAAAGCAGGTAAATCGTTTCGTCATCGGTAAAGTTTAGAAAAAAATCAACAGCCTCGTCAACTTTTGTGTGAAGCATAACTTGATTCTGATTGGCTAAACTGCCTCATACAATTTGGGGAGCTCTGCTTCTTTTGTTTTTTCGACAGACGAGGTTCGTAGTGTGAACGACAACCAAAACCGGGCATTTCATAGTTGCTTCGAATATTGTGTGCACACAACATGGGGGGAAAGGACAACCAAGGGTAAGTCTTACCTAAACAGTTGACCCGGGAATACAGTACGATTTATGTGAAAATTAGCCGCACTTTGTTGGTCATCTGCGCATAAAAACATATTTTTTCCGCATTTAGACCGTAATAACCAGGCGGCGTTCGATGTTGTTCTCGAGGAAAGGCCCGGTAGACAACCTGCACGGCTGGCTTGAAGTTCTCCTGAGTCTTTCGGTAACTTGTGTGGATAAAACAAGTTGCTACCGTGTGGGCGCAGCAACAATCAAGTTGGTGGTTTATAGTCCTGTCTGATGAGTGGGTGACTCAGCATTAGAAAGGACAGCGTCATAGAGTATGCTAGAGAAGCAGAAGTTCAGTGGGTTAGCTCGAAATTCCGCGGTGTGATCTACGGCGGAGCGGTGAACGAACGCCGCTAGACATCATGTCTAAGTGATGAACGATTTTTAATCCGTGCTCCGAAGATGTGACGCAAACCGGTGTGGAGAATGCCATATGGGCACAGGAATTCGATAGATTCTTTTCAGAATATGAATCTAGCTGCTTTCGCCTCTGCCTTAGTGTCGGAAGTGGACTCTCTAACAGTCATCACACGTGATTTGTTACCAACCCGTGAGTGCAGAATTTACACGGGGGCCATGCGCTATTTAGATGCTACTTTTGACATTGACCTAGGCAATCTGTCTGGCGCATAGTGAACACTCGTCATCACTGACCGTTCTTATGTGAAATGCTCGAACACTCATCATCGTCAACGGAGGGTTTGAACACTCGTCGGTCATTGCTGAACTGATTGATTGATTGACTGATCTGGATGCTTCCAGCAGTTTGAGGGTTCAAGTAATCTGTGATTATTTTCAGGAAGCTGACTTTTCTAATATTTACTTTGTGTTCTTCCTTGTAAACGGTATAAATGATGAACAAACTAGGTGAAACACTTTATTCTTGTCACCGTGAGTTGGATTAGAAAACCACAGAAGTTTTACTGGACTGAGTGAAACTGCCACCAAAAAAAGATTAGAAAAAAAGTATATGAAATTCGTGCATATATCGGAGATGATGATTGAGCCGGGAGCGATGCAGGCCTAGATTATGTCTATCAAAATGGCCGCAGTTCGTTCTGGCACTGCATACATGAACACCTGTTTAGTTTCCTGGCAGATCCCTCCGAAAATCCACTGCTGGGGGACGGCTCGCGCTGGTGGAAGGACTCGCCCTGCGTGATTTTTACAGCGAGATATTAGCGCTTCAGTGATCTCGACGTGTAGGCCTGGGTCACCGGTCAGCGATCTCGACGTGTAGGCCTGGGTCACCGAAAAATGTTGGAGTCTACAGAAGCCGCCAGGCGAAAACTTCACGAAAAAAGCTTTTCCAGTCAACCGCAGTCGTGTGGCTAATAAATAGTTCCTCTGAGAGGAATTTGATTTTTTCCAAAAAAATGAATAGAATTACTGTCCTAAACTCCATCCTAGACCGCTCCAGCCCAGTTCTCTTTCGAAGACCAATGTCTTAACTGTCGGGCATTGCAACTCCATCCGTCAGAAACAGTTGAAAGTGTCGTTTGGTGGTCATTGTTGCATAAACGTTGCTGATGGATCACTCCGTGGCTTTTCAATAGACGTGTTGCCGTCTCCTTGTCATGAACGAGAGTTGAAAGCGTCAGAAAGTTCATTCAAGATTTTTTTCATCCGAATGCAGAAATTTTTGCAGGGAACGAACCTAGATGCGCCCTAGACGCGGACAAGGAGTTGTTTTCATCAAAAAAATAGGCCAACGTTGTGTTCGTACATTAAATTGGAGCTGGCAAAAGTGGCGGGGGCTAACTTATCACACATGCACTTTTTGCACTAATGGTGGGGTTTATCTGGAAGAGATCTAATTTGAGTAGCTCAGGTAGAGCAGATTGTCATTGGTTTGTTCGCTGAGCTGGGCAATTTGATTGCAATCAAAATCCCCAGCTCAGCGAACAGACCAATTTATCCTTCCTCTTTTTTCACACATGAGTGCGTAAATTTGTCCGACCTCTCATGTGATTTCTGCTGTGTTGTATTTTTTCATGCTATAACACCCTGTATGTGCGCTTCTCTCAGGAAGGTCAGATTCCTGAAAACAGACCCAGAATGCCCTCTGTGATCCTAAAACTCCACCAAAATCTCAATACAGGAGCCCGCAGTCATCCACGTTAGTCAATCACTCAATCAATTCAGCAAAAGCTGATGAGTGTTCAGGCACGCCACAGAAGCACGACCGAATGTGATCAGCGTTCAGGCATTTCATAGAGGCACGATCGATGTTGATGGGTGTTTACCAACAGCCTATCAGACAGCGCGAATCAAATAACGCTAGGCAGTAGCAACTTTCATACTCAACTTTCACACCCTACCTTTTGCAATGAAGTTATTGGGTTCTTTGTTTGTGAGTCTTTTTCCGGAATTAGACACTGGAACGGGGGTAGCAGTCAGATACAACGGTTTCCGTTCACGATTATCTACCGATGTCATAGAATTAATCTCTTGGAAGGCCTCGCTGGCATCAGTTACCCGGGCCATAATGTACGGAGTCATCGAAATCTGTGACTAATTACAGAATGACTCGGGGTCACGTGTCATGATTAGCCTCAGGTTCTAATACAACGACCGATGTAAAACAGCTTAGCCATGCTTTCAATCGTCAGCCGTGTTGATTGCCATCGCATTCCTCTCGGTCTTAATCCGTGACAAACAATTTTTTTATGTAATTTCTGCCTGAGCAACCCATGAAGCTGCCATGATCAGGGGATTGTTGTCCGGACAGGAAAAGAGACCCGAAGATAAGAGAACGATAAGGTTTTAGCGGCTGATCTTTTCGAGGCGTTGGTCCACAGTTTTGTGTGTGTTACCCGTCAAACGTTTTATCTATCCTCGCTAAGGATACTTCTTCAAAGTACACCAGCGATTTTACAAATGAGAACGAACCGGGTGCATGACGTTCTAACACCGGTGGTGTAAGTAGACTCGGGAATGTTCAACTGAGATTTCGTGTCAATCCATGCCGCATTGCACAGCTTTCATCTTCATTGGAGATCATCACTAGTGCACGATTCCGCAGTGCCTCTCAGCTTTTCAGCATACATGAATAGGCCTTCAAGAAAAAAAATCATCATTAGATGATGCCGCCTTGTGGAACAATGGTGTTTTTCGTCTAATCACAGCTGTGTTGCGTCGCATTGTGTGCTTCCCAGTACATATGTACAATGCTGCCCACCAGGCCATGCAGATCCTTCACAAATGGGCAATGTACCAAAATGTAGAACTTCACTCACAGAATCCGGCCACACATCGTTTTTTCCAAATGTGACGTACATATTGGGAAGTGCTTTCTTGCAACTCAGCTGATTAGAACCCACACTCACACCCATCCTAGACAAACTAAACGACGGAGAGCGTTCTGTTTTCGTTATTTTTGTGTGTACAGGCTTCGTTAGGCGTTGTCCTTTTGGACTATTAGGGTATTCAAATACACAACACGAAGTGTATGAATATCTCACAACGGCTAGTGGATCACATGTGATTTTTTTCTGTGCTCGAGGTTGAGTAACATCATTCACACTATGATCACGTGACACTTCCATGTGTTGCCCTGATTTCCATACAACAAACTATTCTTTGACTCGTCTTTTCCGATGCAACTATTGCCTAAATGCACCCGAGTGATATTGACCGATGTAGCTAGTTGACTCCATTGCTATGAAAGACCTTACATGTGTAGGATAAAGGGGGCACCAGCTGTTCTGAGGAACTGGGTGGCCGTTTTAGAGTGAATGATGTCTATTTAAGTCTGAACTCGATAACTGCGAAATGACTCAGTGGTTACAGCGCGGACTTACAGACCGGAAGTTCTGTGGTTCTAACCCGATCTCTGCCCCCCGACTTTTCCTCTCTAGGTTTCAGCAAAGTGGCAGTATCGCAGCCCTTGTGTTTCCTTCAGGTGGCGTGGCAGCTAGACACCGAAAGTGTTACGGCTGAAAGAATTTTTTAACCTGCGTTTAACAACCCATGAAGCTGTATAGGAACTGGGCGAAATTTACTAGCAGAATAAGTAAATCGCATTGTTTAGTTAGTAATATTGGTTGGACAATATGACGCATCTAGCCAGAATAATACCCGTTCAGATATAGAACACTTGGTTTCGTAGAAGGAAAGGGCATCTTAACTTTTTGAGGTACATACTCGTCCTTAGATTGGAATTAGTATCCACTCAGATATGTGATCCACTGAACAGCCATCCTGCGCAAGGCGATATAAATTTCACAACACATCATAGGGCTTTGAACTGATCCTCTAGTTCTACCCAGTACATGAGTATAGTGCTTTTCTTCAACTTTGCAGGAAATAACTTGTACGACGAGTACGTACGGAGGCTTTAGTTAAAACAGTATACAGTAGTCGGAGTTACACGTTGCCAAGCGGCAGTGCCTTGCCATGCATTTCACACCCCTCAGCTTTCAGGGATCTTCAGCTGCCATCCGAAAACTATTTGTTGTGATTTATCTAGATTTTTGTCCCTGGAATTCTATTGATCATTTCCCATGCAGGTAAAATACCTTGATGTTAGTCTGAGGAGGTTTGTGCATTTTCAATTGAGATTATCCCCTGTAGGTGAAATCAGTCTGTTCTAAAAACTCCAAAAGCACTGTACAACTGTTTTTCCTTCATCTAGATTCATCGGTAGTGACATCCATCTCACGAAAGTGGAGGTGGTTTTGAACGCGCGACATTCCGACCGGTGGTTGAACGCTTCACCGTTTGACCGCGAGCAGATAAAATGCAGAGTGATCAACTGGCGCTTAGACATAGCATAGCGCCAGTCATGCTTCAGTCAAGCAAACCACATCACGTGGTCACGCACTGACCAGCTCCCCGAGTGAGGACTTCTCAGAAGAAAGTTCACCATTCATCTCCGAGCCAGTCATGGATTGATGGCTGTGTAAACAAACTTAGAAATTTCGATTGGAAACTATCCATGATGAAAACTCTGGAAGAACTGTGCGGCTGCTTTGTTCCCTCTGGAAATCATCAGCTGTGTGCCCCTCACGAAGCTTCGATAACTTCCACAGCCGCTACCTGCCGGAAAGTTGATGATGAAACTTTACCCATTCGGCCAAGTGGAAGAACACATTTGGATGCTTCTGGCGTCACCTGGTTTGTCACCCAGTTCCCAGCGAATCGCATCAAACAGGTTGACTTTTAGCGAATATACACTCATTTGCAGACTAATTTGGTTCATTCGAGAGACATACCTGGAGCCCAGCTGAATCTCTGGTTTGTGAACATAAGGTAGAACATAAAACTGACGGAAACCCGGGGACTGCGCCTACCTGATGAGCCCCAAAAAGGCCGAAACCGGTCGTGGGCTGTCGACGGATTTTCAGCAACCTTATGAGTAGTACATTACAAAGGTTGACTTCTCCTGCGACAAACCCCAAGTTGCCAGGTCATGTCATAAATTAACGTGAGATCTGAAGATGTAGCTGATGCAGTTCCATCTGAAATATACCCAAAGTTAGAATGAGAACATTCGCTTGAGGGAAGAAGTCCTGTTAAGGCATCCAGTCTTCAAGTCTAGGCTAAATCGAAGCCACTCAGCATAAAGATATTGGGTGGTCAAAAACTGTCAAATTACGAGTCATGTGACCAAAGATGGGGTGAAAGTTCACGACTATGTGATATGGCGTCGCTAATCGCGTTCATGATATTCGATCGACAACCGCTGCGATTTCCCAGGATCAGTGACAATAAGGCAGGACTGGTTAGACCACGGTAGGCAGAGAAGCAGGATCACCCGAGAACCTTGATCATAATGTTCTGAACACACACCACCCTGGTCTTCTCATTCCGACATCTACTGCTTCTGTGTTGATCAGAATCCTGGTTCTGGGTCTCCGTGGTAACTGTAAACCGGCAAATGTTTTGCAGCATCTGCTGGACATCTATTTCTACAAGCCACTTTAGTTTTATTCGTTTTCACAACTGATTTATAGAGCCATAAGGACATGTTCAAACGCTCGACCAGACGAGATTCTCATCGTCTGATTGAAACAGCTTGCTACACAGGAGTATTCAAGTCAACAGACACATTGGAAATGACTGGACATCAAAATATCGGCCGGATCATCGAACAAAATGACCTAACGAGATAGTCTTTCTGACCACGATTCTAATGTTCCACATATTTGCTTCAATAAACTTTAATAAATTATCTATGCAGTTAAACCAGCCCCGCTTAGCTGTGAAAATATTGGTCGTTCACAAAAATTCAATGTTGGTGACCTTTTGGATATATTAAGATTTTTCGGGATGACTTATCACATTTGCAATGCTGAATTTTCATGTTTCAAAGCGAGAAATTACTTTCGGTCTTGTCTTGGGAGAAAAGATCACAGTGTTCTTAAAAGAAGCTCGCCTGTTTACATCAGACTACTCCCAAAAAGGAATTTCACCCTCATCCAAGGTTTCGACATCGGATAAAAGTTATTTCTGTAGAAAAAGTTCCTACTGTACGTTTATTTTAACTGGCTGCCCTCTGCAACCGCACATCGTGCAAAATCTGAACGCCTTCAAACGGAATTTCGATATCGGCTCTCACCCGTTCGGCATAAAATAAGATGAAGGATGAATCTACTCACGTGATCTGCTGTCCATTCTGCGCATTCATATGTAAGTCCTTTGTTCATTTTTGCTAATCTATATAGGCATATTTTTTGTTCGGCTAATATTGTCCTATCTAGGTCAAACTGATACAACTATAAACACATGCCATGTGATGCTACGATGATTGCTTGAAGTTCGCCTTATCAGTATTTAAAAACACTTACACCACTTTGTTTCTAACCCATCGCGTGCGTCCCAGACAACTTTCCATGCGCTTTGAATCACCCAGACGTCTATAAGTTTCAATCTCATCCACACAGCAGTGCCCATTTGGTGGTTATGAGAACTCAATACACAGCATCTTCGCTGCAAGTTTCTCACAAAATCACATCTACGCAACATTGCTGATAATCAATACGATAGCCACTTGACCGGCAAGGCTGATAGACGTGTGAGTGAGCGAGGTAACTGACCAATCAAGTTCAGATTTAGTGTAGTGCTGCCTGGGCGCACATGATTGGTCAGTTTCCCTTTAAGACTATCGCCGACAGCAGCCACTGTTTCTGACCCACAAATGAAAATATATGCCATTGTGGTGATTTGTGCTACAAAGGTGGTGTGTCTTGTCTTTTGATGCAGATAGAAGGACAAACTCATGTAGATTTCCCGAAAGGATTTATTGCGTCAAATAAAAGGACAGGGGACTTGTGGATGATGTTTGGGCATGCTAGATAACGAGGAAATTAACACTTACATACCCCGTTCCCATTCATGTCAGATCACATACCTTGTGATTCCATGCGTTATACTGCGCACAACCTGCTGCGGCCATTCTCTGATATTCTAGTCATTTTTATCTATTTGGGGATCTTCGGTCTGGAGGATGTCGAGGCAACGAGTGGGGCAATCAAGTTGAGTTTTAATCCAGCATCGGACAAAGTGCATTTGGGCGCACCTCTTGTTGTGCGATGTGAACATGACGCCGGATCTGGTGTGGACAATGCAGCTAGCATGTTCCTACACTGTCCTATCGCCCCCTGGGGTGCATTTTGTTTTCAAAACTGCAAGTCTGCTTGTGTAGGTGAGGCGCCCGGGTCGTGTCCGTATGAAAAACAACTAGGAGGCGTTACCTGCAGGACCGTTGTAACACAAACCGGCCATGTGACTTATGAATACACTATTCAAAAACTGACCAGAGATTGGCTTGGCACTCTGCCTAGTGGTGAGCACAAGAAATATGGCTTCTATTGTAAATCGGCGGGATCACAAACTCCAGAAGTGTGGCTGTACGAGGGAAGACCGGAGATCACAAATCCTATCACCGTCTCCCTAAAACCTCCGATGACTACAGGATTTAATTTATCCACCAAGGAAACAGGCACATCGACCAACAAGTCTGGCAGACCAGTATCAAGAGACCTACCGGTGGTCATTCAAACGGCTCTTGAGATTCACAGTAAGTCTTTTGATCCTGTTTCCATACTCTGGACCACTTGGTATGACGATCGTTACCCAATCAATACAGACTTATACGTTAATCTTGTCAAATTGTGGTAACCTTCGAAAACACAGGATCTCTACTTACCTCGTCATCAGTCGATTATCTCAGAAAAAGGATATTGCCTTCATCTTTTATACAGAAAAGACCACAATAAGGAAACAAATAATCACGATGTTTTGCTTTGAGATGAATCTACCACGAAAGACGTGAGAATCCTTACGATCCCCAAACAAAACTACCGATATAGAAAAAGAAAACTTCAGCAAGACAGCCTCCCGACGTCCTTTATTTTTTCGTATAAAGTGCTAATTAAATAAAGTGTTTGTAGCAAGTAACTTCGAGGAATTGTCCGACAAGAGGAATAAAGTGACCTTGAAAAAGTCTATTCCATAGTTCTCCCGTCCATGGTCTCTCCTTGCCAAAAATATCGCCCCTCTCGTTAAGTGGGAGCAGTTCCCGAGTCTCTCTCAACCTTATGTTCCAATTAAGCTTTATTCATTTCTCTTTAAAAGCCTAGATAGTGGATGAAACCATTAACCGACGTTGCTAGGGTTTGTCTGTTTCTAAGCAAATATTACCTAACCGATTTGATGTGTCTTCCTCTTTACCCACTGGAGGGTCTCTTTGTTACGAACAGGTTGACTCGAACATCTGTTGTCTTTGAAGCGTTTTGTTCCAGTTGGATTTCTCCAGAAAAGTTAACAAAATTAATCTAAGGGAAATTTAAGGAATGCCTCTACGGAATTCCATTTATTTCCGACGGTGTGGTCAGCGGACGGGAATCAACCGCCTAAGTTATTTTTTATTGTGTAAAAGCCCGCCAAACAGTCCTTTTCGTCCGCGGCCATAATCAGCCGTGATTTTAGATCACTAACACCCAAAATGAAGTAGTGATAAAGGCCTAGAGGTTTTTTTTCTCTCGACATTTAATAAACAAGTGTCTTTCGGACAGCAAATTACGCCAGATGATCCAATGAACATCATCAAACGGCCACTCTTACAAAACTGAAAAAAATACTGAACCTTGCGGGACTTTTACTTCAAGTTCAGATAGAGCTCCGGTTGTCATCATTGTCTGCTGCGACTGAAGGCTAGTATACATAAGATCACGTGACGTGAATTTCGTCACCCAAATGGGGCTTGGCACCACACGTGTGAGATAATCACGCCGCTCATTGCCTGTCGATTCCAAGTAGTAAAGAAACAACTTTTCAGTGATCCTCGAATCCTTAACACAAATTAAGCCGGCATCTCGGTTGAAGTTCCGAGATCGCTTCACACTACTATTAAACTTTAATTATGCTGATCAGAAAGTAAATTACTTCATTACGTAAATTAAACTTTTATATGAGGATTCGATACTCGGCTGACCAGTTAACCCGTGAACAGGTAAGTTGACTCACGTGAGTGGACGATGAGCGGTAAAATATCGTATCTAAGCGAAAGATGACCAGCCTCCCGAGGCCGAAATGGTCTTTGAATGGTTGCCGCAATTTGCGAACTAAAAATGCTTCACCGGAAGAAAATTTAGGTACCCAGCTTTAAATGACCTTAAATGCACAAGGTACGATATCGGTAGCTTGTAGTTCCTATTCATACTCTCACTCCACCCAGCTGTGGAAGTTCCCAATCAAAGCTGATGATCTTGTAATAAAGTGTTCGGAAAAGAACAGACTTTCCGAGAAATCTGCCAGTTTAACTCGTGATTTGTACTCATGAATTAATCGAAGTTCAGTTGAATAAGTCATGTATGCCCGAGAGTGGAATATGACAGCACAAAGCGGCCAGCCTTGGCCGTGTTTTGTATGGGTGGTTTGAAAAAAGCCACGTGGAGTTTGTGAATCCTCTGTGATCAAAACACATCAATAAAAACCGCTTGTCATGAATTTAGCTTTTGCGAGAGATTGCTTCTTTTTCCCTTCCCCACCACTTTTCATTTTCCTGAGGTGCCACGGATTAATTCTGTTCCCCGTATTTCGACTCACGCAAAACAATCTTTGAAAGACAAACATTTATGCTACTGAATTATTTTTAAGTAAATGTTTTTCGACTGAAGCCCACTTACAAAACCGCCAACCATTTTTTACTCCGTCCTGAATTCGGTAAGCCACACATCCTAGTACCGCTAGATTCCCACTGTTTTACAGAAGCTTGTACTTGCTTTGCATCAACTAAAAAGGCGGTGAGAATCTTTCCCAAGCTGCGTCATGTCCTCTGCCCTAATCTAACAGTCTTCAGTGCTCAACCAAGTATTCCAACTTTTTCGCCTGGTGTTTCCATGGGACCGCTGAAAACTGTTCATACACAAGGCTAATCTGGGCTACTCTAGTAACGTTCCGTTCAGCTGCGAAAGATTGCAAGGTAGCTCCTAACAGAATCATTGAGGATCTCACTTTGAATAAATGAAAGCTCACCTGCTGACCACAAGATCCAAATCTTAAGGCTATTGTATGTGAGCAAATAGTTTTTTGTACAGCTCTTATGATTCTGTCTACTTTTTCACCTTCCGTAAGTTGATTTTATTCAAAAATTTACCAACTTGTTTCAACTTTGTTTTCAGATAACGTAATTTTTGGATGTCTTAACCGGTTCTTTGTTAAGCACACTTTCATCACCTACTAGATGGAAAGAATTTGTGATGAAATGGTGAAGCATGCGAGTACAGGCATTCACCATTCCTATGAAAAACCAAGTTAGCTTTCAAAAAGGCAGTTGTCATTGACCTCCGGAAGTGGATTTATGCCAGCATTAAAGTGTGGAATCAACGAACATTTCCACTTGCGTACACTAAACTAACACATGCTAAAAAAACTTTGAACAACAGCAACGGAATTGCTTTAGGCGGGTATGAATGACGGAAAGGATATTTTAGCGACACAACCCTATACTACTTAAAAGGTTACTAAGACCTCCCTAAAAGCACGCCAGCTGCGTCTCCATCCTTAGAGTTCAGTAGGTAACGATAGTCCCGAACTTTTTTCAACTGTTTGATCCACTTAAACTGTAGGCAAGTTGTGGGACACACCACTTTCAAAATGGAGTACAAGCTGTCGTCCATGGTATTGATTTGAGCGCACAGTTCAAACCTGTGACAGTGCATTGATGTGTGGAAGAATTTGCTCACACATGCAACCGGGTCAACCAACATAATTGCGCATAGTTGTAATGCAGTCAAAGGCAGGAAATCCGTCACTAGGATCGACTGCTACGAAATAACTAAATCTGGAAACAAGTCTGCTTGTCATCGGTGGGGTCCCAATCACCCGGCTGACGAGTGATCGCCGGTTGAGGAATGTTTTATCACGTACGACCGACTAGCGATCTGAAGCCTTCGTTTGTTGAATTCCACAAACCAGAAGAGTTGTTCTGAAGCGGGGTGTGAGTTGAAAGCATGCAAATAACGCAATAGGGTGGCGGCGCGTTAAGTTGTGCAGCCTCATTTATAGATGTGGGTGGTGAGCATCATTCAAAAACCAAATTGATGGCTTTCTCTTTTATTCAAAAGTTGACCTAATTACCAGTCTAGATACAAACAACTCATGATCGTATGCAGTCACCCAATGGGTGAAGAATGACTTCAGGATATATATTTTAAAAAATAATCGTTCAGGTGTAACATCCTAGCTGCTGCGCCACCGAAAGAATCACGAGGGCTGGGATACTGTCAGGTTGCCCAAGCTTGGACAGGGGAAGTCGAGGTGCAGAGATCGGGTTCGAACCGCAGACCTTCGGTTCAGTAAATTCGCGCTCTCTATAATGAGCTATCTAGCCCCTAATATATATAGTGTCTGTGGGATAAAGTCCCGTCTTTTCACTAAACGACGCGTAGAACCTGAGAAAATATGCCAGTTCATTGTACAAAAAGGCAAGGCCTGCTACAGTGAAAATAACTTCTGTCACGTGACAAATTTAAAAAAGTTTTCATAGTTTCGCTTCGGAAATGCACAGCTGAATGAATTCGTTTTGGTTCTGTTGGTTGCTGTGAGCCATACCTTGCAAGTTTTCCAAAAAGTTACAGGTAGCAAAAATATTAATCTACTGATTTTTTGCGCTGGTAATATTCTATTCCTTTCGCTAAGTTGTTTTTTTTGTTCAAAACTGTTGAAAAGGCTTGCGCTGGCTTAGAAATGTCCGTTTCAAAGTAAATCCTGTTTACTTTTCGTGGAATTCAAGTGACACCCTCACAAGATCTCGTATCAGATGAAACTCTCGAATAATGGCTCCGTTAGGAAATCTGTTCTAGAAGAATAGGAGCAGTCTTTGTTAATGCACTGTTGATGATGGCCATAATATAATTCAGAAGGTATATACGCTAGTAAAAGTTTTAAGTATGGTTGACAGTAGTGAGTTGCAACACGTATAAAAATAAATAAAATGCTAAGTGGGAGCAAGTCAAAAAAGGAACTTATCGTCTGTGAGAGTTCCCTGGTGAAAGTCCGGACGGCGGGAACTTGTTTTCTCCACATTACGACTGCTACACGTGTTTCATAATTGTCCGTGAACTTGTGGACAGTGTTTGATGTCGTGCTCCCTGGACGCGCGAGTCTTTTATTGCTGATTGTGTTCGGTTTCCCTATATTTAGAGTACGTGGTTGTGTCAACACATGAGTTGTTGCTATGCTCACGAGACGATGCAGACAATCGATGTCCGATGAGTCACCTTAATGCGACGTGGTTTGTGAGTATGAAAAAAGACGTCCCGTGATCCAGTGAGCGACTGTGAGCTGAACAGCGAGGTATGTGAATGACTGGGTTGCCACATCTTCCACTGCGATTTTCACGCAAAAAGTTCCTTATCCTCAAGGGCTACGGTTTGGAAACCAAACCAGTTGCTGCATGACACTGGAAACATGGTTGTCTTTGTTGGTTAGTAGACGACCTGTTAACCGAGCTGAACGAGTAAACCGCCAACGTGGCATCACCAACCAGGGACTAATTGTCAGCACGCTGAAGAAACGTTTGCGAGGCTCGTTGAACTAGCCACCAACTGGAAAATCGAAAAACGCACTTGTATTCAATATCGTTTGAGTCGTAAGACAGCGTGACTCAAAATAAAATAAAATTATTCAACTCTGTTCTTCCCAGATCCGAGTTCCGTAGTCTACTTGAGATAACTGTCTAAATTCCTCTTGGTTTATCCGAACACACTGAGTGCCGTCAGTGAAAAAACTACTCGCCTTTCTTGTCGTCAACTTGGTTACCAAAATGTCCTCTTTCCAGAAACATGCTATTTTGTTGACAGAGTGCTGCGAAAGTCTAGCTTTTTCCAAAAATTATTTCCCACTTTGTGGGGACAAAAAAACTTCGCGGAAAGTGCACAACCTTCCGGAATACCGTTGAACACCAGTCCCACTGTTTAGTTTCCCACTGACAAAGTTGTCGTAATATTTATTTTTTCTGTGATAGAGCTGAAAGTGCAACGATAACACGGCTGTTCAAAATTGTTTGAACCGATTTCGCTTCTGTATCCTCAAACGTACCAGTCATGTTAAAATATGGAATGGGGGCGCAGAGCTTTATGGTATGGTAGGGTAACGTAGTTTACTGCTGCCCTCTTCGACGGGTGAGAGTAAAATCTGACAAGCCATTCGACACATATCCAACAAACCCAGGTTCATCACCTGCTCCGAATCCGGTCAAAGTTTGTCGTCAAATGATGTGAATATCCCATCAAAATAATTGTTTTTTAACCAACCAACAATATCTCCCGTTGGTTTAGTGAGTCGTGCCAACTATTTGGTGAGCATCTAACTGGTTTCAGTGGTCCGAACTCTCGAGTTTGCATTTCACCTTCCTGGACTCAACCCGTAAATATTTTGGCACAGTAGGTAATTAAGCCCTCGTACGTCCTTCGAGTAGCATGGCAGGGAGGCACCAAAAGGATGCGACAGCTGAACGATTTCTTTCAACTGACATCGACATTCTCAACTAAGGAGTTGTAAGTTAAACTCGTTTATATGCGAGTGGTGGCTACCAGGCTTTGACTAGCCCTGCCACGTTATCCAGGATTTCCAAGTTTGCGCACTGATTCTGACTTACTGTCCGGCAGTATCTAAAACCGCTCCCGTTTCTCACCGAAACAAATACTTTTAACCGAATTTTGAGCAATTACCTGATTGCGTAGCAAAGTCATTTGATTACTTAAACGTATTCAGTCATCAGTTTTTTTGGCGTCAATTCAGAGAGACGCAGAGACACTTATGTTAACGAAAATTAAACTAAAAACTCTCTCAGGCTAAGTTGGTTGAGTGGCAATTTTGAGTACTGCTCACAGACGAAATTCTACCCCTAAGTACATGTGTGCAGTACCCGAGCCGCATACGCTTATCAGCGAATGCTGGGACTAGCTTGAATATAATAGGCTCAGAGTTTCGTTCAAACTTCATCAAAAACTGTTCCAGCCTTGATCTCTGTGGAATCTACACCGCGTGTGAATTCCAGTCAGAATGGAACAGTGCCAGAACACTCTTAAGCTGCCAGAAGTCATGCACCACTCGAATACATCTATATCCTGGATATGGTCCAACTGAAACGAGAAGTGACCTCTGTAGAAGCATCTGAAGGACACTGTAAACAAAAGAACCACCTGACTTTTACCTGAATACCCCGTCTACACCAACCCAAGTTGCAAGTGAACGCTATCCAGAGTTTTCATCGACTTTGGGAATAGTAGTAAGAAATTCGGAACCTATTTTCCATATATTTCAAAACTTTTTACAACCGAATCTATTCACCACTGCTTAGTTTATTTGTTTAGTTATTTAGTGACTTTAGTGAGTATACCACAAACGGCCTTTCCACCTTCATCACATCTCCCTGAACTTTTCGTATTCCACAGAATTTCCGGGCCCCTCCTTCCAAAGGAGACACATTTAAGTGAGAGGTGCTCACCGCTGGAAAACCAATACTGATTCCAAATAAGGTTGTGTAGAGTCCTCGTCAAATTGTTGCAGACACCATGAATTCCAAAAACATCTACAATGTGTTGTTTCCCTTGAATTGCACTTTTAGCGTTTTCTAGAATGACATCGGTCCTCTAAAGGACCTTACACTTCTAAAGCATCGAAAGTTATTTCATCGTTTGAAAGGATTTTGTTGAATTCGAAACTGGCGCTTATAGTGAGAGTGACCAGGGTTGTTGTGACCTGCGTTCCACAAGCTCTAGAAAAACACTAAAAGATAAATGACTTCAAATAGGTTTCCAAGGACTTGGACTAGCGTGTGTGACACTGGTTGGCTTCCGTCCACTCGTCCACTCTATTTGAAACTTTTCTGAGTTCACGTTTTGTGATGCAAACCGAATCGTACAAACTAAGTAAAATTTGTCACAGTAACTATGACACGTTGTGGGAGATTATGGCCTCAAGTGAATCTTGTTCACATGCGTACAATCCACCTGATCCTTGGCTGGGCTTGAAAGAGTAGCTGTCATTTCGGATTGACATCTGTTGCTACATGTTTGTCAAATCAGATGTCTGGCAAAACCTGATTTTCGTTTTTGTGTGAACGGTGAAAAGTGAAGGCACACTTGTGAATGACACTTAGACAACCAGGAATAATGTTGGTACTGTGGGGAAATTAGGGAATTTTTCACGCATAGTTTGTCCTGTAAAAAAATTTCAAATTGGTTTTCACGAGAAACCCAACTGAATCGCTCGTTTATGATAGGCTACAACTGAATGTGCTGCACACAGGCCGCCTCATGTTTCAGTCGGCACGATATTCGAGAGATCGCAGTATATTTTCATAAAGGAAACTACTCAGAAGGATGCTGAAAACTCTTTGACAGCTTACAACTGGTTTTGCCCTTCTTAGGGCGCATCAGATAGGCGCAGTCCCCGGGTTTCCGTCAACCTCATGTTCTAATCGAAAGCAAATCTCACGAAACATCATAAACGAGAGATTCAGCTGGGTTCTGGGTGAGTTTCTCGCAAAACCAAATCTGTTTGCAAATGAATGTATTTCGCTAAAGCATTATTTATTTGCTGAGTATACATCTTGCTGCGCTGTAACCATGTCGAGAGAAAGCCGAGCTAGACAGAGCGTCTCTCTCAAAGTCTCTCGGAGTAGTTTCCTTCATGAAAATATACTGCGATATCTCGAATATCGTGCCAACTGAAACGTGAGGCGGCCTGTGTGAAGCACATTCAGTTGAGAATTAGCATAAACGAGAGATTCAGTTGAGTCTCTCGTGAAAACCAAATTGACCTGCAAATGAGTGAATTTTTCGAAAACAGTCCAATTTGGGTTCAAGTAGAACATAAGGATGACGGAAACTCGGGGACTGCGACTACCTGATGAGCCCCAAGAAGAGCGAAACCGGTCGTGGGTCGTCAAAGAGTTTTTAGCAGCCTTGTGAATAGTTCCCTTCGTGAAAAGCTTACCATCCTTGCTAGGAATCATTTGTGATACGTGTCTCAAGAAACACCACAGATTTAGTCGCACTGCTGGTCAGACGCCCGCGGCCAAACGATTAAACGTTCAGTTTACCAGCTGAAATGTCACAAGTGCGAAACTTCCTGGACATTCATCCGATGAGTGAGACTTCCATCTGAGAAGTTGGTACCCAAAGAGGCGCCCAAAACAACACCAAGTTGCGCTGCATCTCATATGAGTACGAGTTACTCACATGACGGATATCAGCCACTCGTGCCCGAACGGATAGGTGTTAAAGCAACAAGCTGAAACGTCTCTCGTTAGAATCCCTCAAAGTTGTGGGTATAAAGTAGAACTACTCTCCGCGGGCTTATCACACTTCGAACTACACTTAAAACTCACCAGCCCAGCTAACCGAAAGTATGGTTTCACTAAACGAGCCATTGATCGCAAAAGCCAACCGCTGCAGCCAGAAAAAGAGGCCAAATGCGCATCGGTATAGATTGGATGTCGGCGGTGCCCGCCCGAACATATCTCCCTAGTTTCCTTCAACACTGGTGCAACACTGAAACATCATCTGACAAACTAATCTCATTGTCCTGAATTAGCACCGGTTCAGGTCAAAGGAAGACACACAAACGAACAGCGTATGCCATACATTCCACCAACCCTGACAGACTGGGTGCCACTCCAGGCGATGTATTGACTACGCTTTGCTTGGCAACAATTTCCTTGTGTGTTCTTAAATAAAAACTCTTTCTGTTAGTCCAAGTGCCGGAATATTTCACCAACCCAATCATTGTAGAATTCCCACAACCCAACAACTTTAGTTTCGGAAACTTTTCTGATTCCTGCAACAGGCTTTTTTTGGGTGAAACGTTTGTCGTTGGGTGTCGAATTGTTTAACAAGTTTGTAAAATCCCGTACGAGCGACATTTTGCACGCAAACCGTTGCAGACAATTCAACTCTGTCAATCAGCAGATGAGACGCTGTGGTGTCCAAATGAGCGACATGCAGCCAAGATGCTAGGATTCTTTCAAATCGTTTGCATACTAATTTATAAATTTGGATACAATGGCCTTTCTCGGTTGAGTTCAATAGATCTAACTGTCAAACACCCTCGAATAAAGCTTTCGATCAGCAATTATCGCCATTTGGCTCAAAATATGCAAAAGGAGACGAAGGGTCTAGTCTAACAGTCCAGCTAACAAGATCTAGTCTTTGAAATAGCCTTGTAAACTGTACCGAATTGCAGTGACTTCTTTTAACGAGGATAAGGATAATGAACGAATGAGAGGCAATAACCCAATCAGATTGCCCGTTGTGGCATGAGTCGACAGCTAATTGGCTGAGTGACAGCCATATCTCTCAGGAGCATTAACCATTGGTTTCTCTCGTCCCGGGCAAACGGCACTTACCAGCACGACTGAATGGACTGGGCTTCGTTGCCAGGCTAAGCAATGATCGCCTCTCGGTCATCTCCGTCCAGTACAAGACTGGACAAAGAGGGCTGTACGATGCAGATGAAAGCCCATGGCCCAACCTGTGAAGTGTGACCAACTGATCTGTTGAGGAAGAGTGATCCACTTCGAAAACCATTTGGGTCTGGTTGGAACACCGGATCCTTGCAATGCTTCGGGGGCATCAGTGGTCAAACACAGAGGGCTTCCTTAGGCTGCGGCCACATCTGTGAACCGGAAAGCAGAGTAGATCGGAACGAAACATTCTACACTCTGACCTTGAAAGCCGAGTTGCAGAAATTGGCAAACGCCACCCCGATCTTCCCAATTCGGGAAGTAATTTTGCCTTTTTCCATCCCACCTGAACCTATGAAGCTGCCCACATAGACGAACGTATTTATCACATCAGCTGTTTTATCTTTAAGCATGAGTTCCGGGTTTGGGCGATTCCACCGAGTGTTGCAGTAACGCTCTACATTTCACACGTACGGATTGCATACCTAGCTGTTCAGTAGAGCGATTTAAATCATTTTAAATAGTTTGCACTTTAAAAAATGCCTTACAGAACGAAAGTACTATCGCTAACATTGTGTGTCAGTTACGAAGTTAAAGAGGAAGGGTGCCAGACTGCAACCCTGCGAGACACTGCTGGATAAGGTGATGTTAGGAGAGAATTTGCCGTCGATACATTTGAATCATCGGAGGCTTTTGGTGATATCTCAACACCGAATCGGACAAGTTGCAAGCGAACCACAAAATATTGGAGTGAAATTAAGAACACGGGTGGTTGCTGGATTCGGAGTTAACATCCAGACGTGTTTGAATGTGCTCGGTGGATCATACCTTCAAACTTTTTAACTGCAAAAGAAAACTGCTTGACTATTCCTTCTAAGAAACGGTCACTAACAAGGGCGTAAAAACCCACTCACCTAATGTGAAAAGGGACGGTAAGGTTACATTCGGCTCTGGAGATCATGTGAAGCGACCAGTGCAGTGTTTTTTTCAGGGATGAGTTGGTCCTTTTCAAGACGAAATCAGTCAATCTGGTCACCATTGGGGATGAAACGTTTGCAATCTAATTGCCCAGCTCAGCGAACAAATCAACGAACATCTACGGTACCTGAGCTACCAACACTTGAACACTCTGATAAACAGGCAGTGGAACCAAAAAATAGAAACATTCTAACCCCTAGCAGATGCAGAATGTGTTGAATGCCTTATTGTGCTTTCGCTAAGCGGAGTAAATAAATAAATAAATAAATAATCAAATAAACTGCTAAATACATAATTAATAAGTGGATAATTCCATAATCGAAGTAAAGTATGTAGTCTAATTTTTGGGATTTATAACTCACCTGCACCCACTTCGGAAGCCCTCTCTTCCAAAGTCCATATGTAATCTTCGAGAGTATCTCTCTAGGGAAGTTGTCGAGCTCTGGTTAGATGGCTTCTTTTCAAAACCTTCAGATTCAAATGTGAATTTGACCTGAACCCAGTGGCCTACGGTGACTAAGGCAGTGGAGGTCTGTACACAGAGCCGACGAGATCTGTTTGTTTTAATCCAAGCGATGTGATGTCTAGGACGCTCGCGGCGATAATGGTGACGGCCAAACACACAGGGATCTTTTTGCACCCACCAGTCAGCTCAGAAGCAATGACACTTGGTATAGGCGCCGGCTACTTGTGTATCCCTAAGCACCCAAGTTTTCCCTAGGTTCATCCACTCGCACGCCTCTAAAAGTGCAATGAGTAACTCGACATTGTTTCATGCGATAAGTATTACTGCCATCGCTAGAATGAAAAAGTCTGGCTAATACTGACCAGAAAATGACACCAACTCACTTCGGTTCTACTCGGGTGAACTTAGCACCGGTGAGTACGCTGGCAGCATCCATAAGTTTCCGAAGTCCCCATCATCGTGGTTTGCCAAAGGTGGTTGAGTTCGTTTCGAATGTCTAGCCTCAAAGTTCCTCTCCGTGTGTGAAGAATCTCCATCTTTCTTGTGGTTTAAAATGGAATCTGAATTTTTTAAAATTACTTCAAAGCTAGCGAGGCGGGATCACCGACGAACGCAAGAAGTAGGCTATTCAGCCATATTGTGAGGCACGTTGCCTCAGTTGTGTTCTTGGGATTTGTGTAAACACACAGCGATGCACAGTTTCTCCAGCTGTAACACCCTTTTGGTGCACATCTGCCATGCCTCCAGAACGAAGCACGAGGGCTGGGATACTTCCAAGGCGCCCGAGCCTAAACAGAGGAAGTCTGGAGACAGAGTTCGGGTTCGAACCACAGAAATTCCGGTCTGCAAACTAGCGCTCCGAGCCGTCTCGCCCCCTGAAGTATTACATCAGTCTATAGTTTTTAAATACACAGGCTTGCCAATCATATGCAATTCATCGTCATTCGGAATGAAGGTAGCATGATAGGTGGACTGCGATAGATAGACCTGTTGAGGATAAGGTTTCGTTGCCCAAATGTTTGGCGCCACTAACAAAATAGCGTGCTGAATGC
Source organism: Opisthorchis viverrini (assembly GCF_000715545.1). Lineage (NCBI taxonomy): Eukaryota > Metazoa > Platyhelminthes > Trematoda > Opisthorchiida > Opisthorchiidae > Opisthorchis > Opisthorchis viverrini. Next base: position 494,968 of record NW_008751950.1, read on the forward strand.
ACACAGACTGCAGAGCCCATGGACCCATGCCGATTTATACAAGTTAACAAAAGAATCGGCACACGAAACCGCTGGTCCATAATAACCAAACATGAAAAAGTACGCCAGACAGTTAGGCGTCCGCTTGATGGGTGGCCGCCGTGCAATCTGGAGGAAGCCGAAGTCTGGGATATTCCCAGTCAAAACAAAAAAACTCCACAAAGTTCACTGATTGCTTGATCTACATCTGGAATCCAAACTTCACACCCAACAAAAACGGTCACCTGAAATATCTGGCGAATTATATCACGTGGATTTACGAAAAATCCATGTGTCCGAAAGTCTATGCTCACAGCCATACTTTTTTCCAGTACATCAAAAATTTACTAGAGAAACAAGTAGACCTGATTACAACCTTTAGGTGCTGTGGTGCAGGTTTTCTAAGCTTTACAATTTATGTAACCTCACTTTTTCACCACCAGTGAACGGAGATCCGCCATTCGCCGATAAATCATTAGGAAACACGAACTAAGCGGTTACAAGCCATTGTGCACAGAATTTCTGAAAAATGAACATTTCCAAGTGCCTTCTTGAATTTTCCTGTACTTTTTTTGAAACAAGAACTGCAAAGCATGATTTCTGCATTAACCTTCACCTTCAGATGGGCGGAGCAAGGACTCCATGTTAGACACTACTCGCGTGATTCATCAGCAGTATACACCATGTCACAATTACAACCCTCCCATAGTTGACCTGCGCAACCTGCTGATCAAATCTGCAAATAGGGCACATGCTCTGCATAAGGTCACAATACCCCCTGGGTTTGGTGTATGTGTACTGTAGCAAGAAACCAAGCGATTGAATAAACAGTATGTCGCATGCAGAAGCGATTGTTTGTATAACTTGGATTCGCAACCGAAACGCCATCCACAGTCATCCTTTCTCTATGTTCACTTCCGTGACAACCCGATGCTTCAGGTGGGAAAGCGGGATATATATTTGTCTGCATTCCTTCTCAGGCTGATGGTTCTCGTTGAGGCTTGTTGGTTAACTCTGTCTCAGCCAGTGTTTGCTCGCATTAACCGTCATGCTTGTTCACATAGCCGTGGGCTGTTTAGTAGTTTGTCTTCATTTCGCGTCACTAAAGTTGATTCGTCTTCTGTGCTAGTTGCCTTCCGGTCTGCTTGCCTATCAGTTAAAAGCAGTGATCTGTTATCCGTTGATGGTAGCCTTATTCCGAACTTACATCATCCCACTCTACTGCAAACGACTCTTGAACACGTGAACAAGCGGCTTCTCTAAGTGTGCACTCATTCTATCAGAACAGTTTTTTACTGACACACTTGTCTGTGCTTGTTTCTCTGAAGGTGCTCGCGTCGTTCTTCCATATTGGTGATTACAGGTTTCCGCGGATTACCCGCCTCTCACAGAAGGGAATATCGAACGTTGTGTTTGTTGGATGATATTATTCCACTGAGCTTCGAATCTCTTGATTCGACCTAATCCCGGAGAACTTCACTGAATCGGGCTTGATCAGCCTCGTGTCTGCCAAACTGTCCTTATTTCGCCTGCCCATAGACGAATTCGCCATGCTGGTTTAGGCGAACACACTACTTGAAAAAAAACAACATCAGGAAGCGAATAAAATCGAGAGATTGGCACAGATATCCCACTGTATGCTTATAGTGGTTCAATCTCAAATGGTTGCATTCCGACTGTTGTTCTAGAACATCTCCTTCTGGAATTTGACCGCAGCCAATGCGGTGCCCGATGCCACCGGTAGGAAGGTCCGTCAGCAACACCAGACTCCAAAGGAACCATATGTTGGGCGCATGTTAGCAGCTGGTCGTCAAAGCTAGACAGAACAATGTCAAACTTCTCCGTAAAAAAAACGGTTATTAATTTCGCCTTATACCGAGAATTTTAGAAACACATCTTACTCTGTTTACAGGAAAGATGAACATAGACGTGGTATTCAGTTTGATTTGTTTCAATGGACATATGAAGATATACCACACTGTCGAATCTAAATTATACGTTAAAAATGTGTTTGGCGAATTTGTTATACGAGATGAGTCTTAATTTCACAGGCACAAAGTTTTAGCTCACTGCCTTTTGGCCGGCAGTTGAGTTAATGTGAAACTCCGGAATAAAGCGATCGAACGAGAAGCAAGCGGTTGTCCAGGTGCCTTGATTAGCCCCGCTGCGATATTAAACCGACGGAGTTCGATTGTGCCAAGAAAACATCAATAATTTTGAACATCGCCCAATCGATGCGGTGCGCTACCACATCGTGAGTCCTCGTTACCAAAACATGGAATAGCACCAGCCTACTATCACTAACATTTGTAAAACTTGCTTAGTTAGTTCTCGTTTGCACAGCTTGGCAGAAGCCACACACACGTTATCCAGTAGTATCGCTTTCAAACCTAATATTGCAAGCAGATACCTTTCACTTTACTGATGTTAGATGGGTAGTTAGCTCCTGTATGATCTAGAATGACAGCGTACATTTGAGCAGGACTAGGAGAGAGCGCACAGTGACACGAAGGTGGAGTACTGTAGCGTACTCAACATTGTAATCTGTTTGACACACCTGAATCACAGAAGGCCTTCGGATGCACTTTCGAATTTGCATTGAAACGTGACACCCAATTCCTTGTGCATCTCAGTAGTGGAAGACTGACGTGAATTTTAAACAGAGAATTTTCACGTGTTGAGTCCTTGTCGAACAGTATGAATGAGAGCCAATCAATCAGGTGACGTGTTCAGCCAGAGTGTTCAAATGCCAGCCTGAAACTCGCTAGGTCAAGAATGAAATGATGAAATACGCGAATCAACCCTACAGCATCAAAAAGACCATGTTGTGGACAGTCTGCACAACACCTTGAGGACTGACTGCACAGCAGGTTCCCGTGCTCGCTCGCACACACGTAAACAGACTGCGATTTTAAGCACAGATATCACGGTCAGGGTGTCTGTTAGTAGACAAGCGTTGGAATTAGGACTAAGTGAGTTCACTTGATAAGGTCGTTGATGCAATAACCTTTGGTGTAACTCTGTCTGCTGTGGGCCGGTCACATTTATTCACGAAAGTTGCTTGGCATTTATATGGTTATGTACAAACTCGTCGCCTGTAGTCAACAATTCGCCAAGGTATTTTGATGTTTTGGGTGGGTCACACGACCACGGCTAAGCAGTATCTCACACGCATCACGCACAAGTAGCTATTCATGGCTGAAGATACTCTACTATCAAAGTTGTTTTTCATTAAGGAACCTACTCACAAGGTTACTGAAAACTCTTCAACAGCCCAGAACCGGTTTCTCCCTCCCTGGATCTCATCAGGTAGGCGCAGTCCCCGAGCTTCCACCGTAAACCTTATGTTCTACTTGAACCCAAATTGGACTGTTTTCGAGAAATACACTCAGTTGCAAATCAATTTGGTTTCCACGAGGAAATCAACTAGATCACTCGTTTATGATATTCTACAACTGAAAGTGCTACACACAGGTCGCCTCATCACCCGAACTTCTGCAGTCTGTCTGTCTGTCTGAGAAACGACTCTTCTACTTCTTCTTTCAACTTATCCGCACGTTTAACTTACCCAACCAGGTAAACCCGGCTGACCAGCCTTCACCTTTAGTCTACAGGTGGAAAGCCGCAAAAGTGTAGGTATCGGCGCATCCTTGTAGACGTCCCAATGGAAGGTCTATCGACAAGTAATGTACTACTCATAAGGTTGCTGAAAATCCGTCGACAGCCCACGACCAGTTTCGCCCCTTTTTTGGGGCTCATCAGATTGGCGCAGTCCCCGGGTTTCCGTCAACCTTATGTTCTACTTGAAACCAAATTACACGAAATTAGCAAATACACACTCATTTGCAAACTAATTTGGTTTTTCGAGATATTCACCTGGAACCCAGCGGAATCTCTCATTTCTGATGTACTCAAGCAAGTGTTTAAACAAGTGTTTAAACAGGGTAAGCTGGTTCTCGACTTTCGTTAGTGTCAAACGATGACACTAAACAGCGAATCGGTCAATACAGGGGATTTCAATCGCGACTTTTTTTATGCTTCTGTTTGCGGTTACCGGACGAGCACAAACTCTCACAATCTCACTTGCTTGGGTAGTTGTCCAGGCTGGCACTGATTTGAAAGTAAACGCATTTGACAGTGCTACAAACTGTGACTAGAGGTAACTTGTCCGCCTGTAATCTCAGCGATGAGCTCATTGAGAGCTGAGGAAACTTTCCTATCTGGTAAACGCCCATTACTGAGCGGTATTCGATTCCAGCAAACGTACGCTTTGGACATTACAAGCCTCCAGTGTGGGTGCCCATTCTACGCGGATGGCAGCAGTCTGTGGAGAGTAATTTGTGTGGATAGTGATCCATCCTTGATCCAAGACGTCTAGACCGTCCTGTGATCGGAAAAGCAGAGACCCACTATAGTTTTGGATAACTGTGTGTTTCCGCACATGTGCAGTGAGGCTGTCGCCGGCAAATTTCAATCGCAATGGGAGGCCATCAAGGTCACCCCATGCAACGTGAAATAGACTCTATGTTTTGTTAATGAACATCCAAAAATGGGGTAGCCTACAAAAGTCGAGCCAGATGCAAGCTAGACTATATAACCAGGTCATTCAACAACCTTACTAGAGTGGCTTTCAACTCACAAGCAGCAACTACAGTGTGTGCAAAGAGCAAATAATTTTAGGTGGAAAGAGAGACGGGAACTCCCAAAGCTGTTTTCTCAGTTTTGTTATCAACGACAATCAACGACGCGGGAATCGCTCCGGTCACCAGAAAAACGGCGCTCCTTAGATCCCAGCAACCCTTTGTCTGTCATGCGAGGTTTTCTGCCTTTGTGTTGGTAGACGCTGACAAAATCTTCAAACTGGGTGAACAACCAGGAGATACGTCTCATCGGGCCCAAGATTGACAGCCGGTTAACACAGGTAGAACAAACGGGTACGGAATAAACTTGGCTCCATGCTGACTCCTTACACTCAATGTTACTGCAGGTACAAGGTCATGTAGTGTGTAGAGTGCAAATCTCTAACCTCTATAGACACAAGAGCTTGAAATATGAGCTGAATTCTTCAAAATAGACATACATACATAAGATTTTGAGTGGCATTCAGCAAGTTATCGGGTTACGAAATGTCGATACGGTCATAGTGAATTATCAAGTTTTATGGACGACATACTTCACGGTCTCCAGTCCTCACAAACACTTCAAGTTTGTGCTGATGATCGAACGCGATTGGACGAAATTAACCGATCGATATGCAGTGGACTGAATTGTGCCTTTTGGTTAACATTGTCTGGACTGGAACAACGAAGAGCAACAGTGCACAAGAAATCAAGTTTGTCGAACTTACGAATACAAATGATGGAGGATGTGGTCGCTAAGTTGGCAAGGAGCTTTTTAAAAATCGCAAGGGAGTAAATTCCAGGGAGACCTCTGGGAAATCCACGAAAAGGCTCTTGATAGAAACCTCTGATTGCGCATCCTGGTTGAAAAGCTCTCTGTGTTTCTCATTTACAAAGCAATCTCCATGAAAGTGGGAGCTTGGATGATCAGATAATCACAGGAGGTTTAACCAGAATTTGCAGTGACTTATTAATTAGAAGATGGTAAATTTGGACATTGCAGGTGGTTTGACATGTTGCCACAGTGACGAAATTGAGCAATCCAGTTGGATGCGTCAGTAGGCGACAAAAATCAAGTGACACACATTCACCTCCGCTACCTAGCTATCTTGCGAAACGTTTAAAACCGTATATGAATTTTTTCGGATAAAAGTTTGCCCACAAACACAAGTGATCTCGAGAAGGGCTCAGCGGTTCATGTGCAAATTTGCTGCCTGGAAGGTCCGTGATTCGAACCCAACCTCTGCGACTAGACTGTTCCTCTCTAGGCTTTCGCGACCCCACAGTATCGCGGTCCTTGTGCTTCCACCCGGTGGCATGGCAGCTGGTCAGCTTGGATTCCTGGACGTTTATCGATCGGGAAGGAGGGGGCATGATTGCACAAACCCTATAATACGTCGCCCACATGAGCGAGTAACTAGATTTTTTTTATCTACAAGTGATTGGTTGAAAAGTTTAAAATAAACTATATGAAATTATGCCATTCTACTCTATATGCAAAACAGCAGCTTAAGGATACTCAAAGGTTCAATCTAACTGACCGTTTTGGGCTAACTTGGCCTTGGTGGTCTTTTGCACCTAGTTAAGGTGTTGAGTGAGTCATCGCGATCCAAATTGAAAGGATACATATATGGAACTCTTGGAGTCCAGTTAGGTGCTAGATCAATAGGTGAACACCTCGGCACAGTGTACGCACTCCATTTCTGTAAACGATTCAACTATCAGCGAAATACACTCATTTGCATACCAATCTGGTTCTGACGAGAGACTCACCTGGAACCCAGCGGCATCTCTCTTCCGCCTCAGCACGGACCACGCCTGAAAATACGGACAGTTTTCCTTGACCTCCATTTTTAATTAAGGTTGAATAGGAATGTGAAGTCGAACCTACAGAAGGAAAAGGAGTACACCGCTTTGTTTGTTCGTAATGTTTCCGTAGATAGTGGGGACAGAGGATGCCGCTCCATCGCTGACTGGTGGCACTTTTGTCTAGTTCAACAGCTGTCTGATAGCGGTAACTGGCCAAAACCACGCCCACGTTACTCTTGTATGAACTGTTATCCACCTGTCCTGACACAATTATTCCGGATAGGAGAGAGGAAACATGGACTCGAGTTAACAGAACACCTCTGGAGCAGGAGGACGAGAGTGATGTGAACGTGAATTCCATAATTTTGCAACCAATTAACGTTTTTTCGAAGGCAGTGTTTAAAAAGCATCACCGTAGCGAAATACACTCATTTGCAAACAAATTTGGTTTTGCAAGAGACTCACCTGGAACCCAACTGAGTCTCTCATTTGTGATGTTTCTAGGTAACTGAATGTGCTGCACCAGACCGTCTCATGTTTCAGTCGCTATGATATTCGAGATATCGCGATACATGTATATTCGTAACGCACTACTCATAAGGTTGCTGAAAAGTAAGCAACATCTTACTTTTCACATGGACCTAGAGATTGGTAACGTGATGATGCCGAAAGTGATTATGCAATCATAATTCGATAAAATGTCCCGCAAGGATTGACGAGTCTAGAAACGAGTCCACTTACATGAAAGCTTATGCACTTTGGTGGTGAAGAAACAGGCACACCCTTGTGTTTTATCAACCGTTTCACGTTCCCCAGACCAGCTTGTATCATATCCACATTCTTTCTTCCTAGTGAACCTCCACTATTCATTTCTTGGATTTAGCTTTTTGCAGCTGCTGTGATACGTCGCGGTACAGAGAAAATCAATGAAATTCTGCACACATTCCAAGTATTGAGTTCAATTTGATCCGGCGGTATGTGAGCTAACAAATCACCTAAGCAATGGAATCTCTGAAACATGAGTTCACTCTGAAAGGTCACTGTTTCGATACTAGGGGTTGAACATTCTTTGACGGGAACGACGTCGTACGAGAGGTGAGGTAGATATCGATCACTGTGGTGCCATGGGGACTTTGCTGAGCTAAATTTTTAAATCTGTCAACCACTGTGAGAAGGGAAATGTTCGAAACATTAAAAGCCACCGAATATGGTTACGGATTTGGGGGTGCGGCCAAAACTTCCCTCGTAAATTTTGAACTTTGCGAAGTTGAATGACGCGCTTCACGAATTTATGCAAGATGAGTGTGGCTGTGTTAAAATCCGTTCAACCTTTTTGCCTGTTGTGGGAAATCGTTTTTGTTTCATGGTCACTGTAGGAGATTTGATAATGTTCAATGGACACTCTATCCTGTCAGTGAAGCGAAGCAATGCTGGGACGGCAAGAACGACTGTACAGTTGTTTCATACTCGTTGAGAGTCATCAGGAGTACGCATTTCACAAAACTCCAGGCATTTTCGAACCCGCTACCTTCTGGCCAGTGGTTAAGCTCTTGGCCGGTTGGTCATGAGAGAATGAGTAGCAATGTGATTAGCTTTCAATCAGACAGGACATCTCCCCACTCACCCTTCAATAACGAAAACCATATCAGCTGGTCACCATTGGATGGCTGCTCGGGTAAGGACAGAACAGTTGCGTAGACTTGAACCTCCAGAACAGCAATTCACAAGTGGAGCAGCTCAACTTGAAGCAGGAAACCCGAAAAGAAATGTCCGTTCCCGTTGATTGTCAAAACGTACACACAGACCCTCAAAAATGTGGAAGTAGATTGTATGCCATCTTTGGCAACCTTGTCATGTCGGTCTGGACCGTACTAACCCCGGTCTAATATGTGCTTTCCAACGTGGGTTGCCTTCCTATCGGGTTGACTACGTTGACCCTTCCCATTAGGGTTACATACTGGCGAAATACGAAAACAGTCTGGTCTAGAAAAAAGATAACCGTTTGTAATGCTTGTCAAGAAATCCATACTTTCTAAAATTTTGGTCAATGCTACCCCCGGAGTTATTTAAAACCTGGCTAGATTTGCCCTTCAGTATAGTCCGTGGTTCTTGAGTGCCTTGTTTAGGATTTTGCTACTTTGTGCGTTGCCTTCTTCGGCCTCCAGGTCGACTTTTTTTCACTCGCACAGGATCACAGGCTCATTTTAGCAGTTGGGCCAATCAGGGCCTCCACACATTTGAGTAGACTTCGTGGCGTTCCACAGAATACCCAGCAAAGTAGACTTGAAGTCAGACTGTGCTTTCAATTGTATTAGATTACTATGTTTAAGCCTAAGTAGACGTCGAGAAAGAACCCAGATCTCCTACTGTCTGTTCTTCCTTCAACTGTCCAGATACTCAAAAACTGGTTAGTTGCTTCTTTTTCCATAAATCGATCGACGAAAGCTCCGGATAGCCCACTCCATTCTTAGGGCTCTTCCGTTATGTCCGTTTGGTTATATTAAGTCCTTTTTTCCGCGAGGTCGAATATTGAGCAAGCACTCTTTTCTCGTAGCTTCACTTACTGGGCTTCAGGCAAAAGCTTCCTTTAAAAATGAATTGAGCTACCCGCACATTCCGCCTTAGAACCTTGACATGGCGAATTACCTCCCAACATTAGAATTCATGTTATTTCGACACCATGTGAATGTTTCTAACTTGGATTTCCCTTGCTTTCGGAGCCCTGGTTGCGTAACAAAATCCTCTTGCTATCCTTTAGCTCCCTCACCAATGCGCTAATGACGTGTCAGTCTGTCTTGTTTTTTGACGAGACAAAACTTTTTGACTTCAACTTTTTTTTCAAATTTCTGATGTCTGGTCGGGACGATTTGAACAAAGTCACTTGTCTTTTCCGGGCGCCATCACACTGTTTCAAGGTCATTTAATTTGCATGCCAAGCCTGCCCTACCCAAAGTAGTTATGAATCCCGTGTGGCGTTGATTTCAAATTGTCTTTACGTGAACATTGGTACAAGGAGTCAAATTGATTCCTTCAAGATAAAAAAACCTACTACCACAAGCTTTTAACACGATGAAACAGCGTTCTTTACCTCTGTAAGTCCGGTTCCAACCATTAAAGGATCAACTTTGCAACTAATCGAATCAAACCGGGAATCAAGGCCATCACAAGGTTTCGACTTTACAGCGATACCAGTTTACGATTTTCGATAGAGATAGTTTAGGTCTCGGAAAATTCACTCGTTTCATTTCCTGCTCACAGCGAAATATACTGTTTTGTGGTATGCAATTCAACAAGTGTGGTATCATGCAGTCACAAACGACTGAGCCGATCGATATTTCTTATCGATCATGAAATACCGACTTGTGGCATCTAATGGCAATCCAATAGTGAACGAGACAATTCGCTAGTCTTACGCAACTACCCTTTGATTCACAGAATTTTGCAGTACGATGAACAGGCTTCAATCAGGAATCCGTGAATTTAACACATTGCTGCTGCACGAAGTTCAGCTTTGTGGACGGAGAGTGAGATATGAAGTACATGTACTGGAAATCTAATAAGCTTCCCATCTCAAAGTAGAATCAATCGATTTTGAACAATCTGATCAGGCTTGTTAATAAATTAATCAATAAATTCTTGAGAACGTCCAACGAGAGCTGAGTGTTTTGGGAACACTTCCGCTTGGGCTTCGGAAACATCATTCCAGGACGTTGTAGAGGTTCTGCGCTAAATAAAGTCAGGAAGTAATAACTCTATGAAAACGTTTATTTGGAACAACTTTTTAATGGCTACATTCGAGGAGCGCATCGAACCAGCAACCAGGCTTTCTAGCATGAACCAAATTAGTCCTTTACCTTATTATTAGATAACCTGAAAAACGTAGGAATTATCGATATTCCCCTTTCGGCTTCTGCTTCGCAACTAGCTCATGTCACCTCGACCTTTTTGGTTGAGGAGTCCACGGTAAAGTCAGCTCACTGTCACTATGAGCTTTGGTCAACTCACTCATTAGTACCTGTCACGACTTGGTATGATTTGGTTGATTACAACTTGACAGAACTCGCTTTCCCTGGTTTGGAGTTGACCTCACCGGTAACTGCACGCTTGATGTTTTTGTTTATGCGCAACGGTTTTCTTTTCGTTTACTAGCAGAGATGACCCACATTGTGAAAATCCTGAATAGCAAATTTACTGAGTTGCTGTTGTAAGAGATGGTCCAAGGGGTTAGAGCGCGAATTTACGACGGAATGTGCCCGTGGTCCTAACCCGACCTCTGCCTCTCTACTTCCCCTGTCTAGGC
>NW_008751950.1:505752-541923 GCF_000715545.1 Opisthorchis viverrini
CACCAAAAGAGTGCTACAGCTGAAATGCTGTTGCGAGTCGTAATCTAAGTTGCTTCTCGGATTTAGTTTGCTTCTTCGCAACGTGAAGGAACTTAAACTACTCACAAGTCATCCTAGTTTTGGGCATATTGTTTAGAAGGATGCCTTTTGTACTAATAAACAATCAAAAGCTGATTAACGGCCATTCTGCGAACACTGACCAGTTAGTCCGCCTGAAGTAGCAAACCGAATTAGAAATGCCACGTCGTTCTCCGGCCAAAAGCACGGCATCCACAGTTCAAAACATCTGATTAGGTCTCGGGTATTTACCCCGGATTTATTGAGAAAGAAATGTACTACGTAAAGGTCAAACAAACATGGCTGAAAGTGTTTCTTTCTAACCACGTTCCATATCGATTGCCGGTATATTCTTGGAAAAACGTACGGTTACGTGCAGTCTGATAGCCGTCAGTTCACATCAACGTCAGGGGTAAAAATGTAGCGGGGAGTAAACAAATACACGCTGATTCACTGCCAAACAAATGCCACTCTCTTCCGGTTGACATGGTGACGGTGATGATACACAGGTGAAGTGCACGTTAGAAATAGTTGCCTTCCCCAAAACAGCAATTTTGGAGCCAAAATCTTTGTGCCGCGCACCGACCATCGCAAACTCTATCTTTGTCTGTTGATTTTGAAGTTTCACTCACCTTACCGTGTTAGTTAGGTGAACAGTCATCATACATAGCACTTTTCACGAATACCGTATGGAAGTTGTACAATTTAAAATGGAAACTAATGTGGCTAGATGGGGATCGGGTGTTCTGAATGTCGAGTCATGATGTGATCAACCTCGGGTTCCCAACATTAGTTTTTTTGGCGGAATCACAGAGGGTCCTCGCAAAAGACAGTAGAAGTCACACAAGTGCAAACGATTGCGATTGGCCATCTGGTTAACATATAATAATTTATATGGCGAATACAAATACATGTACAGAGCAGGGAAATGAAGTCAAATGTCCGGTTCTTCAAGAGATCGAGGTTCACACTGGAGTAGGGTGATAAGAATAATAATCAAAATAATGATAATAATACTTGTGTAGACATAATACACTACTCATAAAGTTGTTCAACCTTGTGAGTAGTGTAAATCATGCATCGCGACATATCGAATATCGTACCAACTGAAAGATGAGACCGCCTGGTACAGCACATTCAGTTGCCTGGACACATCACAAATGAGAGATTCAGCTGGGTTCCAAGTAAGTCTTTCGTCAAAAACAAATTGGTATGCAAACGGGTGTTCCGCTGTCAGTAATACCCTTTTGGTGCAGAGCTGCCATCCCTCCCGAAGCAAGCATGGAGCTGAGATACTCTTAGAATGTCTAAGCCTGGACAAGAGTGGTAAGGATCTTCGGGTTGAGTTCGAGCCTTCCGTTCAATAAGCTCGCGCTCCAATCACTGAGTTATCTCGATCTCGCTGGTGCGGTGGGGAAGTGATTGTGAACCAGCTCATACTACTTTCTCTCGAATCCAAATTTCAGAATTTCGCAAATGGATAGTGCTTGCCCCGGATATGGATGACAGTCGGGTTCTCACAGATCATGATCGACTAGTAAGCCACCTTCCTCCAATATGTAAGGGATAGAGGCCCTGGTGTAGAGCGGTAGGATTTGGACTGGACCAGCCTGTCTGCCAGACTCATTGAGGAGAGACAAACGATTCCTCTTATGACCGACATCTGATACCCCACAAGAGTATGTAAACCGGGCCGAGTAGCCACTGCAATAGTGAATACCCTGAATACTTTTTCGAAAAAGTTTGGTGACAATCGGTAGATTTATTCCTGGACAGCGTTTCGCTTTTGACACAAAAGCTTCGTCAGGCAAAGTGACTAGGTTCCGAGGTTGGTCGAGATTTAATGCGGAAGGTGAACCAATCAGCCAAGTCAAACTAAGTCTCTGTTGGGTGTCGGCCGACGGATTTTAGTGTATTAGAGTGGTTGAACAATTGTTGGGTCGGTGGGGAAACCTATATGTGTTTTGGTCCAGCCTAGGGTCTAGTTCTTCTGGTTCGGTTCATTTGATGGTTCCTCTTGAACTTCGTTTGAACCTTCTGTCAGTCTTTGTGGGTGAGCTAGTGCTAAGAAAGTTGTGTGAGAGGGATGCTGTGACCTTTGGTCGGTTGAGATTCCCACCCTCATCCCCCGGTTTTTTCTAATGATCCTAAGTGGATTGACAACCACACCGTCACGTGTCAACTCGGCTTATCTAAGACCGCTTTCCAAACGCTCGCTAGCTCCACACCCTCGATTCTATTCACGCTGTGATGCTTAGTAATTTCCACCGCCTCGGTTATCAGCCGCTGTGGTGTGAATCGCAGTCCCCGTCTCAAAACTTCCACACTCTTCAGATCCATTCTGCGTCCCGTGTCTAAGGCATGTACCGCAATCGCTGAGTATTCGACCAGGAACTATGTGAGGGGACTGTGTGAGTCCTTAGTCCTTTCAGCCGGCAGGGGATCTTTCAACTGCACCAAAACTGAGCGTAGCGTTTTTCCCTTCTAAAAAGCTACTCGAATGTTGGCTAAGTTCAACAATCTTCGAATAACCTCCGATGTTCCTGCTTGTTCCATCAACCTAGAAGAGGTCTTCATCAACGCTGCATTGAGACATCTGGTGAGATACCTTACCTCAAAAATGCTAGAAGCAGTTGATTCACATTTCACTAACAGCATGAGGGCTGCAGACTGCTGATTTTTTACCCCCTCCCCTCACCACCACTAAATAAACAATTCACTAGGGGGAAAAATCCCGGGAATTATTGACCAGTCCCTGTTAGTGTTTCGATTTCCAAGTATCTCAAAAGGACATCTTCGACTGGGATTCTCTTCCAGTGCACAACGAGTCCAAAGTATCACCGGAGAAATGCAAAATGATCGTTTGTTCCGAGTTACAAGGACTGTTTGATGTTTGTAGAAGAGGAAGTTGATGAACTTCCTGCCTATTTAACATTTAGTCTACGGTTGAAATATCTTTGTCACATCCACTCACTCAGTTTTGAATATGAACTTCCTTAAAAGTACAGGAAAATGTGTTTTCGCTCATGGTTGGTCAGGGAAGTTGGATACTTCGTCGCCAAATAGCACCAGTTTGAAACGTTGTCCTGCCGCGAACATGCTGATTAGACCACACACAAAATATTGTTCGTCTGGCTCCCAAAATGCCAATGTTTAATCTAGGTGGCAAAACCTTCACCGAGGACGAAGTTGAAGACAAAAAATCGCTTGGAATTTTTTTCTCAGTTCCATTCCAACGTAAGAGGCTGTGAGTGATTGGCGCTGCCAATCAATGGTAGGTAGGAGAGTGGTTGAACAAAATTCCGTTCCACTTACCTTTTCTTACTGACTTAATTCCCTCTCCGTAAGCAAGAAAAATGATGCCAACACAACTCCGGCGCCTAGATCATGCGAACTGGACTGTTGGCGGCCTTAAATTATCACACAAGTGTGGAACACACTCAAATGTCTGAAGGTTGATCAAGTGCGAGTCCTGAAGGAACAAACTTCTGAGGTCTATGGTATATAAACTTCATTTCTTTTCTGAAGTTAAACAGGACTGGTCAGGACAGGACTGGTGCAGGACTGGTCCATCACTTTCGACTAATAAGACCTCAATTTGAAGATTTGAATCGCCCCACCGTTGTGTGGTTAGAACAGGGAAAACGTTCACTTCGGAGTGGACCCGGATAGCGGGACAAATCGCCGTATGCTTTAGCTTTGATTTATCCCTGGTCGCGCCTTCCAAATCAACTCGTCACTGAGCTAACTAACCTCATAAATGTCATCGCTGAAGTGAAAACGGTCCGTTTTTTGCCGAAGCGAGCTGTATCACTTTTTGTTTTCTTTTAAGACAAATACCAACTGTTTGAAGATTTGAATCGCCCCACCGTTGTGTGGTTAGAACAGGGAAAACGTTCACTTCGGAGTGGACCCGGATAGCGGGACAAATCGCCGTATGCTTTAGCTTTGATTTATCCCTAGTCGCGCCTTTCAAATCAACGCGCCACTGATCTAACCAACCTCATAAATGACATCGCTGAAGTGAAAACGGTCCATTACTTTGCCGGAGCAAGCTGTATCACTTTTTGTTTTCTTTTAAGACAACCTTTATACCAACTGCACGACTTACAGACTAGCAGTTTTTTTCAACCACCTCAGGCTGACAAAATATAGTCACGGTTTATCAGCACCGTTTTATGCCATTTACTCTAAGCCACACTTGAACACTTTAACGCAGCACGTATGCATTTCCGTCAACGATACCGACAGTCATTTTGTATTCTCCGACAATCAGTTTTATTTTGCTATGATGCACCACGGTAATCGATCGACTTGCTTCAGACTGATAGAACAAAAATTGCAACTATGAAGTGTACAGACAGACCATAGCCTCCGGGATAGTAGTTGTGATTTCTAACATTTGTTCGCATGGTGTTACTTCATCACACATCGTACGCACAATGAATTCGGTCACTTGTGTCCTTACGTGTATCAAGCTGCTTTAAGGGTTTCATCTTAAAAACGGCCCAAAGAATATCAGACATACGAATTATACTTGCTGACAATTTAACTACCATCTACTATACTCGTTCATATGATGTTTTCAAAGACATTTATGGCGCTTATGTGAGGATTTTTGAGAACTTTAATGGAGACCTTTTCCAGTCGCGGAAGCTGGAAAGCCGAGGAGTATTGTATGGGTATTTTATCTTTATTGGTATCTCATGAAACTCCAGCAGAGAGTCTCGAACTTCCGGCCTCCTGTCTAAGTGCACACACTACTGATCAGCCGCTCTTGGCCGAACGTACAGTTGATTAGCTCGGATTCGAATTTCCTGAACTTTCGAGAGCTGTACACCCCCAGACTTTTAAGGTGACGAAACAAGTGAGCCTCGTCTATGTGTCGTAGTTTAGAAGAACCTATTTCAATTCTTTTCGGTAGCTGAACTGTATGCTTTTAAATTTAATTTAAATTTAAATTCGAAATTTGATTAAAAGGACCAAACTTTTAGCTGCATTCGACTTTCGTTTAGGTTGCAACATGTCTTGCGACCAGACAAGAGTGCTGGATTACTGTCGGGCTATCCAATCGTAGACCATCCATTATTCCATGATTAGGTTAAACCAAAGATATTTCATTCCAAAGCCTGAAAAATGACTGCTTACCTACTTCAGAGGGAGAAAGGCTACGGGCAAAGAATGATTCGGAGATTATCGATGTTGGAATAGAAAGTACAAGCTATGTCATGGTAGTTTCCGACGTTTTCGTGCTTTCCATTGTTACGAGGCCAACTGAACGCTGTTTCGGTTTACATCAAGCTTATCAGCCATTCAGAACGATATGCCATTCCTTCACGTGACACACCTCGACCGGGATGAATGTGTCCCAATTTTGATCAAGATGATCGTACCACTATCAACTATCAACCATTGTTTAAAAAGGAAGCCGACCACCAGGTCAGCTGTTCGGTCAGACTGATCAGAAAGTTGACAAATCCAAGAGGCTATCACTGTCTCGGTGACGCTAGACGTTCGTCGGTACCCTATTTTGACTGGATATCATATTTCCTGGGTGGCCGTCTATTGGTTACGCCTGCACTGAGCCTGCCAGACTACGCGATAGGGAGAAGACAGAGAACTCGGGACACGACTGTATTGTCACAGGACAAAACATACAGAGCGTCTGCGCAAATATATAGGATGGCTAAATGGCCAAATATGGTCATTCACTTGTTCGTTCTATACAACCAATGGCGGTGTTCCGGTCGGGAGCCATTTCAGCCCCACTTTACTGGTCTTATGTTGCTAAGCCGTGTTTGCTGCGCTCCGCCAACGCACCTGCTTTCCAAACGTGTAGTATTGGTGATGACCTTAGGGATGCGTCATTCTGCACATGTACTTTTTCCGTGTCTGGGCGCGTCCTGACAGCCTCCGCGTTTTGTTGCTAATTTGAACATCAGATCTCGTTGTTTCCTTCTTTCTCCGACCATGCGCGACCGTGTGTTGGACTATGATGGGGGCAAATTAATTGCAAACCTCTTGAAACCAATAGTTGTTTGCCTTCTAATTTCCCTTGCACTGTGGTTTGCTTGCACTTGATTGTGTTGTTTTGCTTCCTTTGTGAAGGCTGGTTCTGCGGCCTCGCTTGCTTGCTCTCCTCTGGGTGCTCCACCCTAGGCCCCACTGTGCCATGTTTATCCTTTTGATCCAGCGTTCCACAGATTACTGGTTCCTTTATAAGCGAGAGCCTCTCGAACCCAGTACCATAAATAGACCGTCCATTCCTCGCACAGTCTCTTTACTCCCAGACCAGAATCTTTAAACCTGTAGTGATCATTGAGTCGCTCCAAGTCAGCTATTTTACGAACCACCCACCGCGTGTGCTACCTGAAGCACCATCTGGTTCCGTTGAAGATTGCACTGTAATTTGAGAATGAAAGCTGCGGTAACCCACCAACGTTCCTGAGAAAAAGTTGATAGGATGTAATTGCTGTCTAATCTGATTACGTGGTTCACGTGGTAAGGTCGCCTTCCAAATCCAGACCGTAGTTATGGGTTATGCGTTCATGTTTACCTCTGGTTTCTTGAGATATGCAGTGCCAAAGGACTTCGCGGAGGAACTACCGCCGTTCGCAAAGCACCAAACAAGCGTAGCCTAAAGTTACCAACACCTATCGAATACGTCGTTTGGAAGTGTGAAAGATGAATCAATTATTCATTTGATGCTTTAATTTCAGAGAGGAGTTTGATGGATCCTAAACTGAGAAGACACATTGCTCGTGAAACTGGACTTCTCACCTCAAGTAACTAGATCAAAGAATTCCACCTAGATCACTACACTGAGAGACGTTACACTGACACCTGTCTGCATTGACCTAGCACGTGAAACTTGGATCTCCTCACTCCTGATAGCATCTGACAACTTTGATAGATCCTGTCAAGGTTTGATTTTATCTGGACAACACTCAACAACACCTTTATAAGGTTGACAAACCCGTTTTCTAGTGTGCAGGATGTTGTTCTGAGTGGCATTCCATAGACTAATAAACTAATCCACAGTTATACTGGCTAGGTTGTACACCACGGAATTCTAGGTGAGCCTGCCACAAATCTTCGTTGCTAGTTAATCTTTTTCCGAATTATTCGAACAAATTTTCACATCTGCGTTTCAAACCAATCAATGAGTGTGCTTGGAACGAAACTATCATGTAACCAAGTGCAACGCTCTCCTGCAGGAGGGGCGGGGACGGAGAAGAGATTCTCTGTGAGGAATGTTTTATAACAAAACTGGACTTAACTACGCAGTTTCATCTATCTAAGTAGTGAATCAAGACTTCTTACTGGTCTTCTCCAATCATTATTTACACTTTACAAACTTCTCTGAGAATGTCTCGGAATCTGTGAGAATTTGTGAAAAGTTTGATGCAAAGTCTAAAGAAATGTCAATGTCTTTTCAGTTCCCATTTCTTTACTTCGAAGTTGTCATACTTTTTGAGTGAATTCGTTGTTGGTGTCTTCATGCATTCTTCAACCAGCCTACATTTTTAAACCGGCCTCCCATCTCATTCCTTGAGTGTCCTTGATAAATCCGGGTATTCCGGTCAAAGGAAGACAAACTTTTAGCTAATTTTTAGCCTAATTGACGGTAGCCAGAGAACACTTGGTAATTCTCACCTGGACTTCGTCCTATCTGTGAAGCCAATCTATGCTGAAAAGCCTGAAACTCCAATAAGGAGTTTCGAAACCGCGACCTTCCGGATAGTACTCTCAACGCTTGACCGTTTGGTTACGAGCAGATGAGAAGCACTGTGATCAATAAGCACGTGGATAGGATATAGCGTCAGGCATTTTCCAGTCGAGTGATCAAGTGTTGAGTGACTCCTTTATCGATGATTTCAATGGGGGTTTCAATCATTGAGTGAATTCCCTTCTTCCTCTGAGCTACTTATAGATTGATAGTAGTAGTTTTCAACTGAAACTCACATAGACGAAGCCAATCTATGCCGGATCGCTGAGGAGTGTAATCGTTTCAAATGGTTAACTCAAAACAGGTGAGCTACTTATAGATTGATAGTAGTGTGAGAAAATTTAGTAGTTTTTAACTGACACTCATATAAGTGAAGCCAATCTGTGCCGGATAGCCGAGAAGTGCAGTCGTTCCCGATTTCTAAGTCAAAACAGAACCACGTTCAAGTTAGTCCGAACAAGCGTTCCCAAAGCCGATTTCGGATATCCCTTCGAAGTTCATTTCTCTCATTCGGCTTTGGGGTACGCAACGGAAAGCGGAACTCACAAGGACGAAAGTCCAGCGAAGGTATCCGACTAAAATTTATTTACTGTTTCCAATGCAGCCCTTGTAAAACAAGGAGTAACAGTCAGGCCCACAGTCATACAGTCAGGCGGGACGTTGAACTCATGCTGTGGGCCACTGGCACCTGATTAAAGAATGTAGTTGAAACGTAGTATGGTCCCTACACTAATCGGTCATTATCACAATGATTAGCCTGGTAGAACGGTCTATGAATAACGGAAAAGGCCTTTAACCTTCGTGTTCTGCATTAATCGAACTTTAAAAGAGCGTTCGTTTCAGTGGGCCGCTTTCTCAAATAAGTCTGAATGAAAAGTAACAATGCCTAAAGGGACACACTAGTACGGGGCTAAGCTCCAAATGGCAAAGACTGTACAAATATTCCCCATAAATCGCGTACCTAGGTAAACGGATGCGAGGTAATCAATAAGTTAGGGGTAACCTGTGAATGAAGGCAAGTCAGTAAGACTAAGTCCATTACCTGGAACCTGAATTCACGAACACGATTGGTTTCGCAGTTCTTGAGGTTCATCAGGTATTTGCAGTCCCCGAGTTTCCGTCAACCTTATGTTCTACTTGAAACCAAGCTGCGCCAAATTAGCGAACCAGATAAGTTTCTTGTTTATGATATTGACCGAAACTCGGGGACTGAACTGACCCGACGAGCCCCAAAAAGAGCGAAACCGGTCGTGGGCTATCGAAGAATTTTCAGCAACCTCATGGGTAGTGTATCGTATCGCGATACCTCGAATATCGTACCAAGTGAAAAATGAGGCCGCCTGTGCAACAAATCCAGTTGCTTAAAAACATCAGAAACGGGGGGTTCAGCTAGGTTTTCCAAATGAGCCTCTCGTCAAAACCAAACGGGCATGCAAGTGATTGGAGTTCGCTGGCTTTCAATTAAGTTTAAAAAACAGTAACTTATATTTTAACCACAGACAAAGGATTTTTCAAACAGGGTTGTGAAGTCTTGTGACTCAGATCTTCTTTGCCAAGGGATAAAAACAGGTTGATCAAAGATAAGTCGGTTGGAGAGTCTCCCTGCGAATGAATGCTCTGTTTGTATGAGCGATGTACTCCAAGAGTATGTCGGATCAGACAGGGTAGTTGGAAAAAGCTGTGCATATTGTCCTACCTACCGTATCAGGTTCCTGCACAACTCAGGTAAACTTTGCCATTTTGAAGTACTTGGTCCGATTACGATCAAAAGCTAAATGTCCGTCATTTGGCATTGTACATATCATTGATGAGATCGAAGAACCGGCTACCCAGAACCCTAGACAAATCGTACTACGCACACTCCCTGATATCCCGTACGACCTTCTGCAGGTTTCACAAACACTGTTGCTATAGGCAGTCGAATCGCGGGCAGTAATAAAGCGCAAATCGTCTCTATAATCAGATTTACGATAGCTGCACATAAACAGCCCGGTTAAGTCGTTGCTACTCCCGCACGTGTTCCAGACTACAGTTTAGCATTGCATGCATCTGTCAGTCACGGTGACGACGATGCGTTGAAGATTACCTCAACTTTGAAGTCAAGGCAAACGTAGAATACGAACGTACCATAAATGTGCGATCAGTCGAATGGTTTGATAACACCATTTTCAGTGTTTCGGCGTCTTTGAAGTTTGCTAGACTTGCAGCCATAAGTGGCCAAAAGTTGGGATTGTGGCGCTTTGAGCACCAACTCGTGGAATTCACCGCATCTTTTGTAATGGGAAAGGAAACGGTTAAGAATCAAGTGTAACATGATCGATTTAGGAAGTCCCAGTACAAGGAAGTAGTTGGTTTTGGCCAGAAAACTGCCAGACGGGTCAATTCAAATTCCAATCAGTGCTGCGAGTCACAGTGAAACTGGTCCGTTTGAGGATGGATGGGTTTGAAAGTCAACGGTAGTGTTTGCACAAAGGTGAGCGGAGTTATAAAACAAACGACAAGTGTCCAGCTTCATAGGGTCAGCTTGTGCACTGGTTAATCAGTGACCAGCGCAGTGCAATCTCAAGGTCCGGGCACCAAACAACGGGGAGCGAAATGTTGCCTCTGCAACGTGGGTTGCGGCCATCCCTTCCCTGAGGTGCTACTGATTGGCGGAAATCATCACAGAACAGGCAGGGCAGTTTTAGCATGGGTAAGTAGGTCAACTGCACACATGCACACACGTACAGAAATGCCAGTATACTAGTGTCGGACGGGACGGAAAGGTGAGCAAAACAGGTGCAGATCAAAAGCACATCGACAGAGTAAGCACCTTAATGGGGGAATAGTCTCGAGGTCAAGTTAGATTGTACTTGCAGCTACAGTGCGGACTGCTGTCATTTTTGTGACGCATGCTTTCTAGTGATTCGGTATACAAGTTCCTATTAACCTGTCATAACATAACTTACCTCTCGGATTAAGGCAAATGCTACTACGTAGTCATTTGGACTTCGCGGCACATATGTGGGTTTCCAATGCCTCGTATCGTTGACTCTTCTCGGATTCCTTGGAAATCTTGACCGGTGGGTCTAAACTCCAGTCAGAAAGTACAAGTTATGGTAATTCGGCGAACAGTGCTTGTTGAGGAGCCCCGAATTTTTCGAGGTTAGTGGCAGGCTTTCATCAAATTAATACATGACGTAGTTTATTTGGGAATACAGGTCGCTTTTGCGAATGAGAACCCAAATAAGTGGATTGGCAGTCTTTGCTTGCATCTTCTACAGGTTAAGTGCGAAAAGTATTGTCAATCTCGTCTGGATTATCGAAATCGACTACACACAAGTGCAATTTGAGGAGGAAGGCCCATATTAGTGTAATCTGGAAACTAAGTTTATAGAATATCCCCGTAAAAGGAAGGTTAAACGGTCATACCTCATGCCGGGTGCTTGAACTCTTCTGAAAATAGACAGTGGCGCTGAAACGGGACACTGTGAAGGATAAACGAACAAGCCACTTTCGGCGTGTTAAGCCCTGATCCGGTCCTCCGCATGCCTCGTTTGCGAAATCTCATGAAGTCACACAAACTCACAAGCTCCTTTGGCTATGTGCAAAACTCCGCCATATTTCAACATTTTTGACACATCAACGCTGCCGATTCGCGAGCACTCAAATTTACTATTAAACCATACTACTCTATTCGATAAAAGTAGCGCGACTCTCCAGGATTTCAATATAGAACTATGCCTAGCGCAGATCCTTCCGTTCACTAAGCTGGTGATATTCTTTCCACTGCTAGTGTTGTTAGCATCAGGACAGCCCAGTTTGGTCCAATCCACTGGAAATTCTGAAACCCTACCTGGAAGTTGTCTGGCTCTTAATTTCCTTCTTGGAAAAGGGGTGTTATCAATCCAGCATCACAGTGCTAAGTTCCATTTTCAAAACTTCCGTTTTCTGAACGACCTCACTTTATAGTCCCTGATTAGTAGTAGGTACCACAGTTTCGTCCCTGGCAAGGTAGCAGTGTGCTTAGGTTGCTCTCAGGCGGTGTATGTTTTCAGTTTTTCGTAGAAGCATCACTATCAACTCTCTGTCACTTTCACACTCATCCCTTTCAGCATCAGCAATTATCCGCGAGCTTCTCGTCATCTGTGCAATGGTCACGGTCTTCATCTCGGTGTCTATCAACGTCTTCTGTTGCATACGATGTGCGCTGATACGAAAATACTCAAGTGAGTACAACTGAGTGCAGTTTTATCTGTCAAAAACGCATCGTGGAAAAGTACAGTAAATGTTTCCTTCTTCATATCTAAGAAGTGAGATCGTACAGCCTGAAACCAATCTGACAGCTTTATAGTTACTCCCATTCATTTGTCCATCGAGTTTGCTTGCTTTTCGATTCCCGCTAGTTCTTGGTATATTTATTCACAGCCATTGCCACACTAACCAACCCTCCCGGCGCTGACAAGCATGTGTGTATGTGTTTAGTTGTTAGCGTATGTTGAGTAACGCTGTCGCAGGCGTGGTTCCTCGCGTGTGCGTGCCTGCGTGCCTGCGTGCGTACCTACGGGCGTGCGTGTGCGCGCGTCCGTCCGTGCGTCCGTGCTTGTGTGAACGTGTGTGCGTGCATGTGGGATTGCAAGCGTTATCTCACTAGTCCACTCCCCATAGTTGCCCCCCCATCCCATTAGCTTGTTCCGCTATGCACTGCTACGAAGCCCAGACAGTGGTACCAACAAGCACAATCATCTGACCGATTTCGCACAAGAAAAACTGGCAACTCATATAGCTAGCATTGCAACCCGCTTGACGTTATTTGGTGTGCACCGCGCCGACCGGTTAAATTGAGGATGAAAAGCAACCATGTGTTGACATAATAGTCTTGGTCATTTTAATGTATCTACTGTTGTGTCATGCGCAATGGTCAGGTTAGGCCAAACCTAGACAAGCATTGTGCAAAATCAAGTTGCGGAATTTTCAGCGATCACTACAAAACAGATGCAGCAGGAATGCAGTGCATTACTCAGAAATGAACTGAGGAAGTTGCATTCTAAGATTGGGCATGCTTTACTCGGATTCACAACTGGGAATCATGTATCCCACAATAAACCTACGATAAGTTATTACGGTTTGCCTTGAACTTAGAGCTTTACACCAGCATGCGAGAGTCGGTAATAACCAGTAAACTTCCTCCTCCTATGTTTCTCTCTTCCAACCCAGGAACCAAACGCCCTCCACGGATGCAATACATGTTCTGCATGGCCACCGAGATACACAACGCACGAGTTGCACGTCTAA
The DNA here is from genome assembly GCF_000715545.1 of Opisthorchis viverrini. NCBI lineage: Eukaryota > Metazoa > Platyhelminthes > Trematoda > Opisthorchiida > Opisthorchiidae > Opisthorchis > Opisthorchis viverrini. Next base: position 518,813 of record NW_008751950.1, read on the forward strand.
TGGCTCAAAGTCACGGTTGGAATGAAGATATGATGGAAGCGCTGTACAGAAATCCACAACGACGTTTTGAACAAAGCAGTGTGGGAAGTGACAGTCGCATCCTAACACCACAGCAGTTACCGCATGTTGCGGAATTCGCCAACCTCTATCAACAGCATCAACAGTTACAGCAGCAGTCCGCGATCAGCGAAACCAATTCGGTTGCCACAGCCAGCGCAGATGTTCATATACCGAGCGCCAAAAACGGGCAGATCGTTTCACCCACCATGACTGGCTCGGCGTTCTCAATCACACCTCCCATGAACTACGGCTTGCCTGGAGCCGAGAGGAAAGTCAGAACTTCTTCAATGATTCTTGTCCAGAGTCCAGATGGTTCCCATCAACTTGTCCAACCACACTTTCCCCCAAATCAACACCTGGCTGCAGCGGTGGCTAATTACTGTTTCGAACAGCAACAAAACTTGAAGAAATTACAGGAACAGGTGATTGGCTCTGAATTCCCACCTGCAGTACACCCAGGTTCAGACAGTCTAGGTTCATGTCAGAACAGTATGGGCAACCCAGATTCAAGTGTACTCGAACAATATCAACTCTCCTCCTCGGGGATGAATACGCTGAGGCGTGGAGATCCAACACTGATGATGAGTAGTCAAACAGGCCAACCAGGTGTTCGGCCTTCCGTGTCACAAGCGGACAACATCAAACCGTACCAAGCCCTCACCGGACAACCACATCCACAAGCATGCGTTCAAGCCCCAGGCACTCAGGTGCCCGTCGGATTGCTGTACCAAGCCCCAGGTGGACGCGTCCAATTCATGGGATCTTCTCAACCCCAACTTGGTACCGTTCCTGCATTTGCCCGCTTGAACAACTCCACATCCAACCCTACACTGATACACACATTTGTGCCGTTGGTTGCCGGAGCCTCACAGTCCGACAGTGGTACCGGGTCTGGAAGCGGACAGTTGTCAGCCTCGGGTCAACCAGCAGCCCCGCCCAGTATGGAGCATGAGGAACAATCAGGTACGGAAGACGTAAAATCTGAATCGCATGACACTAAGTCATCGCAGCGCTCAAATAAACCATAGTCGAATACGTGCGGTTGCAATAGGTCTATTTCTGAATCAAATTAACCAACTTGAAGTTGTTGTCTTGATCTCAAGACAATGCACATTTAACCCCCTAGTGTTTTGGGACGCCGGCTAACCTACTTCTGATCAAACTGCGTTATTTCTGTACATGAAAAGCCTTCAGATATGTTTTATATTTTCCAAACTTTTGCTTAATGACGTAACGGGTTGTTTCAACAATGACTAACCTGCTACAGTTTGCTCACACTGTGGACAGATTTCGGAAGTTCGGTGGAGACTTCGTTCTGTAAGCGAAGCCAGTCTGTGCTAAAAAGTCGGAAAGCATTGTACAGCTGTTTCATCCTTGCTGGGAATCTTCGGCAGTGCGTATCCCACGAAACTCCGGAAAGTCTCGACCTCCTGGCTAGTAGTTTGAACACAACCGTTCGGCCACAAGCGGCTGATCAGCACTGTGATTAACTCTCACTTAGACAGGATACAGCGCCGCTCATCCTCCAATCACGATATCCATATCACGCGGTCACACGTGTTGATTACTAGTTACTCAAATTAGTAACTGTAGTTGTGAGTGGGTTTTTGTCTTTTCAAACTCTCAAGACCAACAGACAGTGTTAACCTAACTAGGACGGGTCGTCTCTCCAAAGAGATCTCCTCGAGTTGGTCCCTTAATGAGTACAGTTCTAACGGCCCAAGAAAGATGTTCTCTCTCTGAAGGCCAAACCGTGACTATTTCGTGTTACGGTTTAGCCAGCTATTCAACATGGTTCAAGGTGTACCCCCTGGTAATTAAAATCGGCCAAGAAGGCGAATGCTAGAACGAAACAAATGCACGTTCCATTGACAGTGTCCTCTTTTAAATCATCTTTATTTTTAACAGAACAGTGTTATTGGCAGTTCTGTTACCTCACCCTCCGTAGTGAAATACTGAATGTCATTCTTGAACAGAATATCTTATCGCAGTGATGCAGCATGCACCATCATTTTCGGACGAAGCCTCTGAACTCCTCGGTCATCCTAAAAGAAAAAAGAAGACACCGGTGGTCCTGTAGTATTGATGTAATTCCAGTAGACCCGTTGAAACTGGGCGTTTAAGTGGGCGGTCACTTATGAGAGTGATCTTTCGGTAGGCGCTAAACTGGTCAACCTAAAGAACCGGGACCGACCGCTTTTCTTTGGTTTAAGCGAATAATCCTTCCCTGCGACCCAACCCTCAAGCCTTAGTGACACCATAAATGCCGTGCACATGACCGACCGCTTTTCTTTGGTTTAAGCGAACAATCCTTTCCCTGCGACCCAACTCTCAAGCCTTAGTGACACCGTAAATGCAGTGCACACGATTCCCGATAGGGAGTGAAACAGCTGTGGAGTTCTTGGCTTTTCGTCATAGACTAACTTCACTTAAAAGAAGAAATCTTCACCAAAGTAGCGGGTTAGCCTAGCATTTGCCTACTCATTTGGGAGATTCAAGGCGATAGGCTTGCCCTGTTGAAACTTCATCAGGCAGTTAGCTGAATAAGACCCCGGTAAAGTCTGTACCACTGTGGATTTGCAGACAGTTGCATAACACAGTACTTAGTTCTCGACTAGTTTAGATATCAGGTCATATAAGCACTTTGCTTGTCGAATGTACTCTAATGACGCCCTGTAATAACGACATATTTTAAGCTCAGTTCTCGGTCTGAACCCTCCAAGATAGCGTTCCCGTCAAAACAATTACCGAAGCTGCGCAGGGCGTTGAAAGCCAAAAACCAGGTCGAAAACATGTACAGCGCGTCGGTATAAAGTGTATGCGGCGAGAACATTCTGGGAATCCTTAAGACTTCTGGTCGCGCCGTCGCCAACCAGTATCCGGCAGATACTGGATCATGATCGGTTGTTGGGTCCAGACTTTCGACCAATCACAGCTCCCCTTGACGCTGGACCGGCACGCGGCCCGTTCTTTAGGCCAATGGCGTCCGGGTTAGGTCTACTGGCCGTAGCAGCGCCGAGCAGTAAAACAGTTTCGGTGCGGAATTCCGCACATGCCCTCCAGCTACATAGTTTATTTAACGAAAAACTAAAGAATGGTGGTAAAAACTCTTGCAATACAGTATATTTGGCCAACAAGTCCCGGATGACAACAAAGTTCACAGTATGCAGTGCTTTAGATTGGTCGCTTATGAACTGGTTCGATCAGCAATCGCTACGGACGAGTTTCACTAGGATTTGTCTTATTGCCTAAATTTTAAAGCTACCCCCATCTACTACAGTTAGCCACGAAGTGTCGCTCTCTACAAACTTTGATTTTATACACAAAGAGCGCAGAAAACACCACAAAACCTGACCAGACAGCCGTAAAGAAGGTCTTTGAAGGCTTTTGGTATTGATCAATTTATCACAGTGCCCGCCTTTAGGTCCCAACTGTGTGTGTGCGGTTGGTAAATCATTTTTAAAAGACGATGGGTGAGCCTTAATCAATCCGTGTTAGGATGACCGAGGCCTCATTGAATAAAATAAGAACGGTAATGCCTCAATTTGTTTGATTGCTGAGTGAACTGTTCGCATATATTCAGAAATTCTTCCATCCTCATGAGATTTGACGTCACCTGGAGCTCATGGTGCGACGGTACCTCACCAGTAAGTGTTGATAAATGATAACTGCATCAAAACAAGCGATGATCGTCAAAATCTAACGGTGACAAAACAGCTACCAGGCGTCTGAGTAGATAGCCCTATTTTTGGCCATGATGATCGTCAAAATCTAACGGTGACAAAACAGCTACCAGGCGTCTGAGTAGATAGCCCTATTTTTGGCCATGAGTGCTTCGTGTAGCTCCTCACATCACAGTAGCCTCTCACTCGCCTCTTCCGCAAGTGAGACGCATGTTCGAGAGCATCAAACCGGATTTCTACTCAACAGAGGGTCCAGTGACCATACCTTTACGTTACTTCAAGTGGTTAAGCGACGCCACTTATACCGCCAACAAACAACAGCTGTTTTTCTCGACTTCGCATCTGCTGGTAGATTAGTTTTACACATTCTATCTGGCATAACATGATTAAACTGGCTACAGCGAGTTCGCATGAAAGTGGTGTGGAGGTGGACACTGAGTAACGAATCCGATTGGTTAGAACACTAGATTGTTGAGACAGTTGAGGCATGTGCGTTACTGAATAAGGCATTGTTTTCTCTTTCGATCGATTGTTTAGAACACTAGATTGTTGAGACAGTTGAGCCATGTGCGTGACTGAATAAGGCATTATTTTCTCTTTCGATCGATTGCTGGTGAAAGTTTAGCGGGAAACATAGCAGCACGAGGCTACTGTCAAACCTTCGCGCCTTCCTGGCTGGTGTCCACGTGATCCAGCCCGCTGTTGGTTGGACACGCAGTAGGACATGGCACATAACGGACCTCAGTGGCTCGCATGCTGTCATTTCCTTTTCGGACTGTCTGGCTAAATTTCACCTGCGGTTGTGCGCTGGAATTTTGTCCAGTGAGGTTCACCAACGACGCTGAGTTGATTCCGTTGAACAAGCCTTACCTCGAATTGTTTGTTTTGATTGCTGTTCAAAGTCGTTAACGTCTCATTTGCAAATAAATTCGGTATTGCGAAAGACTCACTGGAACCCAACGGAAGCTCTCGTTTTATGACGTTTCTAAGCAAATGAATGTGCTGCACCAGACAGCCCCTTGTTTCAGTTGGTATGATATTCGAGATATCGCGATACATGTGTGTTCCTAATGCACTACTCATAAGGCTGCTGAAAATTCGTCGACAGCCCACAACCAGTTGACATCTTGTTTGTGATCGTTTCCCTTAATGACTTGTGGTTTTCTGTTCTGATCAGAAGTAAAACCTGGTGAATTCAGTGTTTTATTCTAAACACATCCCATTCAGGGTCTAGATGGATGGCTCTCAACTGCTAAAATAGTACCCAACAAGCCCCTGGCTCTAGTAGTCAGAAGGAATGAATTTGAAGGATATCATTTATCGTTTTACGCAGTAACCGTCGGAACTTCGGTAACTTTAGTGCGTGTATTGGCCGCTAATTTGTTTGCAAAGCCTAGAAATATGTTTAAAAAATGTTTCGCCCTACGTCGAAGAGCCACCGTGGTCATGCAACCATGCACTTATAAAGTCTCCGCATTTAGTGACGAAACCTTCGCAGACTGATTGACAAGAGCGAAGATCAGGCCAGCTGCCACTGGAACAAGCGCATGCTCCTTATCCTTCCCAAACATTATTCGATGGTCTCCACTACGTCTCGGATCCGCCTTTATTACTGCCTCCAGATGATCTCTGAGCACCGTAAAACTCATCCGGTACACATCTGCTCAGAAAATATTGTCTTAGGATATCGCTGGTTGATGACTTTTTATGGTCAGTGGGCCTTTCAAAGTGGTTCTGGATTGATTCGACAACATGAAGGAATTTGGAAATATTTGCCCATTTCTACTAAACTATTGAGCTGTTCTCTTCGGCAGCTAATCAGCTTTGATAATGCTCCGAACACTCCTTGTTTGACTGCTGCTAGCAGACCAGCCTCATCAGAAGCCATGGGATTTCAAGTACCTTTTCAAAAATTCAACCCATGGGTGGAAAGTTCGCCCTCTTCTACGAATTAAACCCTTCCGCAAGACAGCGTAAGAAACCTTGGAACCCGCGCCTGAATTTTCAAGATACTCAAACTACTTATAAGTAGCCAGATGTGAAGCAAGAAGAAAAATGCCTATCTTCATGGTTATTTTATCAAGGAATCCCAATACGAAATAAACATTTTGGTTCATTTTTTACATACGCCATTCCCTCCAAAAAGTCACAAAAATAAATATTACTGCTTCAAATGAGAAAAGTGCATATTAAGTAGTCTGATATAATTCCGAGAGTTTTTGAGCAATGACTCCCATATATCATTCCACAGAATTCAAGCAAATTCACTTAAGCATGAGGGCGAATAAAAACTAACCAAGCTGTTATAGCTACCAGTTTAATCTGAGGGCTTCTCTGTACTCGCCTCTCGCTACGGAGGCCAAGTGAAGTCTAAATCCTCGTATTTGACGAGGATAATCCGAAAGAACTCACAAAACTTGAGTCTGATTAAGTAAAATACATGAGCACAAAACAGTTTACTGTTTAAAAACGTCGGTAAACGCACCCGAATAATTGTAGGTGGTTGTGTGTGATCTGAAAATAAAGTGTCCACACTGGATGCGTGCATGTTGGTTTCTTCACTTTTTTTTGTCAATTGGTGGATTTCTTGATGGGCAACGTCTTACTTTTGACACAAAAGCTTCTTCAGGCCAGTTAAGTAATTAACCAGGTTTCACCGGGCTTTAAGGCAGTCAGGCAACTAATCCGTGAGATTTATAATGACTAGCCGATTCGATCACGCTGGGTATCGGTCTGAATTTCCCGTTTGTTGGTTAGTAGCGACGATTAGCATTTATGATAGATTCGTTAGGGGACATCTTCTTTCGACATAACATGCGACAAGGATTTGTCTCAAAAGTTCAAGTGACATTCTTCCTCACCGTATTCTGCTACCGGTGAAAGGAAGAAGGCCTTCGCTGCGGAGTTATTTATTAGAAAATGCCAACTGAATATTTACAGACTTTTGGACAGGGAAGTAAAACTCTCATATGCATCTTATTTACAAAAACTAACATCTACCTTCTCTTGAGTGCGTCTTGCTGAACTATCCTGGATATTCATTGACTGTTGCTCAAATCCAAGCAAATTCTACAAAGCGACTCCAACAGATCTCCCTTCTCAAGAGACGCAAAGCGAATTTACAAGAAAAAACATACTACTGGCATGCCTCCCCCATCAGTAGTATCACCGTTACACCGGTACAACGTGGCTAGTGGTGCATCGGCCAATTCCCGTGCCAGATGCACCAGGTACCCCTCACTCAACTGGCCAGTTGTTCTCGCCAACCGCAACTGGGTAACAAGTGCCAGCTGCACTCCTTCGATGAGCTGGTCAGACAGCAACTAGTGGCGCGACACTCCGTCCAGTCCCTGAAAAGCACGATCCAACGACTGCTGCAGACCGGTGGAGAGCACAGTCGGGTCACATCCAGCTGCCATCCTGGCCGTCTTGAACCACCTCATAGTCTCCTGTCAGTTGCCTGGCCGCAAGAGCTTCCCTCGCAGCGGCTCAGTCCATAATCTCCTTCTGGCAGCATCCAGGGCCGCCTTCGCCTATCCTCCATGAAGAGTCTTCAACGCCGCCAACTTGCCCCGGCCGGTGTCTGGTCCAGCAGCCTCCGCAACCTCCTCGAAGTCCTCCGAGAACATCCGAAACTCCACACCCTCAAAGGGTCGTGGCCACGGGAGCTTCATCCTTATCCTGGTCATTGAAGCAAATAAAAGGAAGAAGGCCTTCTCTATGGATTTATTCATTGGAAGACACCAACTGAACAGTTACAGATCTCACTTTTCAGTTGACACAAAGGGGATTTAGGAGGAGGCCACATACTACTTGCATGCCTCATCAGTAGCATCCACAGTTACCCCGGTATGGTTGGAGCTCATCTTCGATCGAAGGAAAAGACTACTGACTATCGGAGGGCAGAATTATTATCTGAAGAGCCACCCTCCATTTGCTGGTGTGTGAGTTCCCAAACATATCCTTTTTGTTTCTATCGCAATCAAGAAGATTGAAAGAATTCCGCCGTCAAGACTGCTGAAACTCGCAATTCTGTAACTTACGCCCAACAGCACTGCCTGGTACTTCCGGTTACGACAGGATTACACAGTGCTCTGCTCCAGACACCTGAGTGATTAGGACGTGGAATTACTGACAAGGTGGTCCGTGTTTCGAACCTAAACCAGAAATCTCGACTTCCCCTACATAGGTTTGGGCAACCTGGCTGTATCTCAGCCTTCCTACTTCCCTCGTGTGGCGAGTGTTCCAGCTGAACGATCCTTTCTCTTGCACAATGCTTATACCATACGTGAAGATAAATCTAAACCACTGGTATTCCCCCTATGGTCACCGATTTTTTTTTGGAGAGTTTCGATTTTCTTGTGACCACAGGAACGACTACAGTCAGTCTTCCAACACGGAGCTTTTGAACTGAGCGGTAAGAACTGAATGGGATGTTACATCAAACAGTTCAAAACCAATTTCCGACCTTCTGATTCGAGCTCATGTGGGTGTCTTTTGTTGCGCATTCAACAGTTATGCAACACCCCGCCCTTTAACTCCTCGACAGACACTCCATACTCTCAGTGAAGTGCTTCGAATGTTAATCTATGTGAAACTGTGGCCATTGTTCACGTCCACCACTTGGATGGAGAATGTCAGAAAGCACTACTCTTCTGACCCTTTCTCATCATGTGTTGGATTTTACGTACAAGTCTCTTCCTCAGTATCGGTAGTGTGAGAAGTTTCGAGAATCTTTGATGTAAGTGTGTACTGGAAAACCAAGTGTACAACTGTCTCATCTTTACTGGGGCGCATCAGTACGGCGACCACGAGCAGATGGTCAGCAGTATGAGTAGCTGACACTGAGAATACGGCGCATGGCTGATCATTCTCAGCAGGATTGATAAAGCTGTACAGTGCTTCAGGACTTTTCAGCATAGATTTGCTTCACTTAAAAAACGAAATCCCTCTTCACAAGGAGGCGGTAAAATGAGGATAATTCCATGCCTTTGGAGTGCTGGAGATAGAAAGTCTTGTAGCTGTGGCTGGTTTTACAAAAAGCAAGGTTGTTTCTCTTAAAATACAATAATTTTCAGACGTAATAGACTACTCATATGGTTGCTGAAAACTCTTTGACAGCCCACAACCGGTTTCGTTCTTCTTGGGGCCCATCAGGTGGGCGCAGTCCCCGAGTTTCCATCAACCTTACGTTCTACTTGAACCCAACTTGGACTGTTTTCGAGAAATACGCTCGTTTGCAAATCAATTTGGTTTTCACGAGAGACTGAATCTCTCGTGTTAACGATATTCTACAACTGAATGTGCTGCACACAGACCGCCTCATGATTCCGTTGGCACGATATTCGAGATATCGCAGTACAGTTTCATAAAGGAAACTACTCGCAGGGTTGCTGAAAACTCTTCGACAGCCCACAACCGGTTTCGCCCTTCCTGGGGCTCATCAGGTAGGCGTTTCCGTTAACCTTTTTTTATAACTAGGTTAGTGTACACATTTCATGATCCACAGTGTAGCCAACAGAAGTAAATAAAGTGAGCAGCTTGGTCCGTTAGCCTCCTTGTAAGTACGGTTTTGAGTTAGCTAATTAAACTCATTTGCATACCAGTTCGGTTTTCACAGAAGACTCTCGGTTTCAAGTAGAATATAAGGTTGACGGAAACTTGAGGACCGCGCCTACCCGATGAGCCCCAAGAAGAGCGAAACCGTTTGTGGGCTGCCGAAAAGTTTTCAGCAACCTCATGAGTAGTTTCCTTTATGAAGACCACGTGTTTGTCTCTGTGACTTCACGCTTGGATGATATAACAGTTCTACCGCTTCTTCGAAAACGCCTTCAACACCACCTAGAAAAACTAACCGAGGCATTATGTTATATATGAATCAAGCTCATAAAGAATGCATCCAGCGGCAAAACTACAGTATCGTTTTTTCTGTCTTTACATCTCTTTTCGATATCAATTATCCCATCAACTGAGACACGAAACGGCCTGATACAGCACATTCAGTTGTTTAGGAACATCACAAACGAGAGATTTAGCCGTGCAACTGGGGCTCAAGTGCACCATTAGTTTGAGGGACTGCGCCTAGCGTATAATCCACAAGAAGGACAAAGTCGTAGGCTATTAAAGAACTTTCAGTAGCACGATGAGTAGTGTATTTTGTTCATACAGCTTTTTCAAATGCCAGAAATTATACGCGGACTGTAGTAGCCATCAGATTCTGGCTTCAAGTGTTCTCCGTTGTGTGCTTGTTTGGGGATAAGATGAGAGTTAGTGCCCCACGGACAGCGGACCCAGGGGCCCAGAATAGTCATCAGATTCTGGTTTCGAGTGTTCCATCTCAACCCATGTTCCCATGAAGACTGAAGTATCCCATTTTGAGCTCTCTCGGGGTAAGATGAGAGTAAGTGGACCATGGACATCGGACCCAGGGGCCCATAATATTATTATACAAAATCCGGAAAAGATGAGCATCTAAGGACAAGAGTAGCGTGTTGTGTAGTGAGTAGTATAATGAAATTTTCTCTCTCTCTGATGGAACTTCCCTGAAGCATCACTTTTTGCTGCAACAGAACAATATTGACTGGCTCATCTTCACTTTGAACAAGAGTTCAGAAATATTGTGAACTTTCGCACCAATCGGAGTTAGTTGTATCACAGTTTACCCTGGTGATCTACTTCAAGAGTACAAAATTGACTGACTGGAAAACGATATCAAACAAGGGCTGAAATTAATGCTAACCCGGTTCCGTGCTATTTCACGGTGGCCTTCAAATGTCTTCCGTTGTAAAAAGGAGTCCTACAAATCGTACATTACCACTCTACCAACTTGGCACTCAGTTTAGCTCTATTGACAGACGCGCTTCAGCTCAAACACAACTCTGAATGATCGTGAATGACACGAAGAATCAGCGGTCGATCAGCCATCGGAACTACCTGAACGGCATTAAGTAGCGTAAAACTGAGATAGCATCATTTTGGTTCCCCAGTGAAGCCTCATCAATAAAATTTCGCTGTCCAGCGCCAGCTGAACAAAATTTCTGTGATGGAACAACGGGTTGATATGGTCCGGACTGTATGAAATCTCTACTTTAATCCGCTTCGAATGTTTCGCTTCATGGTTGGCAAGAGACTGTGAGGTACACGTCTTCAATCCGCGGCAGAAAGCAGACTTTTATACGAGTTAAAATCGGGACATAACTGAGGACGTAGCACTACTGTACCATGCAGCGTATCCGTTGATAAGGAGTCAAAGAAACTGGTATGTACAGTACCAAAACAGACTGGAGACCTACTTGATCAACGGAGTTATGAAAAACAAATCCGGAGACCTCCTTCTGAGGGTAGAACGTTTCAACGTGGCCACCCAAATGCATGACGAAACTCCCTAAGCTGTCGACAAACTATCCACAATGAGGGCAGCTTTACGATTGCAAGAATTACCTCATCTTCGCGTCCATCTCCAAGACACCGCGATTTCTTGTGTCACCTCCAGCAGACTTCGATTTAGCTAGACAAGGGACGGAGTGCTTCACTAGAACCAACAAGCAATCATGCGCATCATCAACGGCATTTGTTTGGGTCACCCCTGGTCCCACCGGTACTTCCGCAACATGCGACGGGTATTGAATTAGAGGACGGTTCTCGTCAACACCTATGGATTAGCGTTGGATATTGCGTCTTTTCTAGAAGCCAAGGCATCAGTGGTCTACCGATTTGATGTCCTTTAACCAGCCTCACTCCGGCTTACGTAGGATCTCAGCTCAATATTGACGCGTCAGGTCTGAAGGTTTACACTGGCCGTATCAATAAGTTTATTCTCTCTTGCGTGGCCCTTCTACACAATTCACTGGACAGACCCCTCCAATGTCTTTGCTGACTAAGCAATCATTGCAGGGGCTTTGCTGATTGGACTGTGTCTAGGGTTAAATGGTTAACACAGAATTTGACCAAGAGGCTATTCGGGTGGCCAGCTATTCTTACGTTTGTCAACTGTGGACAGCATGTTACCGGACGTCATTTCTTGCTTACTTTTCTCTGCCACATCGGAGGTCGGTTATTCGTCCATTATATACTCGGAAGTGAGCTGGTTTAGCAGGAATACTACAGACTTTTAATGGCAACTCATGGGTAGAATCTTTGTTGACCCTTGTTTGGGACTTTAGGATGCTCTACTATCCGCTACACTAATGCGTCATTATGTGACTATGTTCTCATTGGCGACGTGTTCCGATTGCTATGAACCCTGTCAGCTGTCTATCCGGTTGTATTTTTACAAGGAATCTTGTGTTCCAACTCAGGATTCGGGGACCCCAACCTTCGAAGTTGGCTCGGCACTGCTGGCCCATGCTCGATATTGGACAAACCCTCCTCAAAACACAGACTTGTAACTAAAATGTGCCGGGGAGGAGTAGTTGGCCGATATTACTCCACCAGAGTACACACCTTGTTATTTTTCTAGGGGACCACTTGGTAACCCAACACAGCAATAACCACTGTCAACAAGCTGGAAAGTGGATGGCCAACCAGTAAGCTGTGCGACATAGATAATGGTTCTTGAGCTCTACAGTGAAGCGAGAAGTCAATAAACATCCAGGATAAGAAAGGAGTCACTTTTCCAAGCCGCGCAACTGATGGCATATCTTCCACTTGCCACAGCGTAGATAGACTACTCACCTCTCCCTAGTAGTCTGGGCTGTTTTCGGCTTTTTCAAACTCGCAAGCTCTCCAATAATGGAAGATGGCAGGTCGATACTTTGTGAACTTGTAGACAGATAAATGGTAAATTAGCTGTCCTATGAAGTGTTTTCTGTGAGTTTTTTTTTCAAAGGTTGTCGATGAGAGAGAGGTACGCTGCATTCATTTGGTATCAACGAAAATAGAGAAGACGCTATTCGAGGGGATTTTAGACTTGGCCGAGTTGAACAGCGACATGTTGCGACAGCGCATCTTACTCTAGCCACCGGTAGCTGGGAGAAGACGAGTCGCTCGACCCACGTTGTTCCAAGGGCAATTACTTGGGAGCAACTGCCGATAGATAAATTGTTGTCATAATTGAGCGAATACTAGACAAACGTTCAGTGGTTTCAGTGCGGGATGATCACGACAGCCCTGATATACCGACACCATGCTCACAGTGACTGCCGTCAGTCTCGCGTGCTTCCATCTACATAAGTTCGAAACTGTCATACTGATGTGTCTGACAGTAGAAATGGCAAACACCTTTTCTCACATCGAGTAATTTTCGCTGTTTCAGATACAGACGACTTCTGGAAGTTTTTCTGTTATGATGCGCTGCATTTGGTTAAAGGGAATTTTAACCACCGCTGTACATGACTCAAACGGATGCGTCAACTCATTGGTGCTCATCGGTATCTTTAAGCGATAGCCAGAAGTTATGTAAGCTAGAAGTGAACAACAGACGCTTGATTGTCGCAGGACATATGCAGGGGCAGATGTCCCAGAATGAACCGGGACATTTCTGTTCCCCGCAGTGTAGCGTGTAATGTGGGGAAAGCCAAAATAGCTTTCAAGAAATACACTCATTTGCAAATCAATTTGGTTCAAGTAGAACATAAGGTTGACAGAAACTCGGGGACTGCGCCCACCTGATGAGCCCCAAGAAGGGTGAAACCGATCGTGGGCTGTCGAAGAGTTTTCAGCAACCTTGTGGGCAGTTTCCTTTGCCAAAATATTGTAGTGGCGTAGCTTCTTCGTTTCACTACTCAAACAATCTATCTATGCATTATCGTCCTTCTATTTGCACCTGTCTCGAAATGCGCTCCTAAGTCACCGTGAAATATCTCACTTGAATCTGCCACACAAATATCTCCGGATTTTTGGCGCACCTCCTACATTTGTGTTATAACATGTACCCACGTGTGTCGTCAAACCATAGTTAGTCTATCATTCCTCCATGTATGGTGTTCCCACCCTGCTTTTATGGCAGTTCGTAAGCCCATATTTGGACTAAAACACACCAGTTCAACACTTTAGACGAAAAACCCCATTGTTACCTGCTGTTTGCATGCCTTATTTGGCATTCAGATATGTTCACTCATGACTGGTCGACTTTGATTGGCTTTGTGGCAGTGGGTCTTGATCGATCACTGTATTGATTGAACAGAAGTTATCAGTCGGACTGTCGAGGCGCCAGTTGGCCTTCAATCAAAGGCTCAGTTGATTGGCTGGAAAGCGGCTTCGCAAATCCCTATCATTATTGGCCCATAGGGTGCTAGCCTGTAGAACTCCGGCTTCACTGAGGTTGTCTGTGGCTTAGTATCCTCACAACCACAATTACGGCTCTACAGACCTATTCTGCTGTATGCAGTCCCGCGATTTGTTGACTAATCCACTATTTTTCCTTGCGATTCCGTGCCTCACTCAGCAAACCTGTCCAGAATATGTCCCGTATTCGACCTTACTATTAACGGTCAAGGGGGCAAGGTGCATGTCAAATAGTCTAAGAACTGGAACAACTCAAACCAGCCGGGGTTGTTTTGGCCTCAACAGAATGGCCCCGGGGTGCAAGCAAACGTTTGAGTGAAGAACCCACAAGTAGACAGACAAACAGTTTGACTGGACCCTCACAGTCCCAGCTTTTTTCCACTGTGGGTGAGTGAAGTGGTGCATCTACACGATGGGACCGAAAACCCTTGAAAATTTACAATCGAAAATCGTATACGGGTGCAAAAAACTCCCCAGGAAGCTCTGCTGTAAATGTGCGTTCTATTTATGTAGGACAGCAGCCTGAAAATGCACACCACTTAGTTTTTTTAAAAATTGTGCATGGTATTTCATATCAGTGAACTTTCCTCTATTCAGAGCGAGATTTCGGAAGAACAAATCAAACAACAATATGACTCAAGGGGGCTGAGTAACTGTTATCAAATCTCTGAAGGTCATTCAGTTTATCTGAGGCTCCACGTTGGCTCGAATGCCAGAAGGTTCCAACATGGCAACAGGAAAAAAGGACCAATAGCTTTTATGGAACGAAATGTTTGACAGTGTCTTTCCGGATCAGCTTAGCGAAGTCTCTCTTTTCTTCCCACTTTCCGAAACAAAATGGATTTACAATATATCATGACTACCAGATTCACAAAACGGGGATCAATGCGGCTGACATAATCACTAATTTAGGGTTCACGAAGTAGTGTCCGACTCCAAAAGCGTGAAGAAACCCATTCTGAAAGTTATCTTGGTTTTAGAATCGATTTTAGGATAAAACGTGAATATCGCCTCAGAAGCTACATACCTGTTTATTATCGCCCCTTTCCTTTAGCTCTGTTTTATCAACAGGCTCCCTACAATGGCATGATGGTATACCCTTCTGGCCGGCAAATGCAGTACTTCACGAGATCCAAGATGTTTCACGGAGGTGTCGAGTGTTTCACCGAGGATGAGCTGAGTAACGAGAGTGGATCCCTCAAGCGAGATCGCCACAACAAACCGTCCGTTGAGAAGTCAATTCCCGAGTCCACTCTTTCCCAAACTCGTGTTCCATCTGTGTAACTGAAACAGAAGGCAACTGTTGATAACACACACTGTAATAAATGTACTTCTTGGACGAACCCACTCTCTTATATTTGTTCTTTTGCTTGGAACGCCCAACCAAGCGCTTCCTAGGTTTATCGAAATTGTATTGTTGTCTATGAACGAAATTCTAGTGGATCACATGACATGCAAACCCCAATCAAATTAATGACTCTTATCGGTGTTTTTTTCAATTGCGCATGCGCTTCATAAGGTAGTACGCAAGATATTACACAATATATTGATTTCACGAAATATTGATGTTCGTTTCTAACTTATCCGAAGTGTTCAGGTATTACAAAAGCATCTACTGTTCATCAACAAACTCCACGACGATTTTCTATAGAGCATAGTTCCTCTCACAGTTCTGTGTTCTCCACCGACCTCAAACATCAAAAACCTACAAGGAATCAGTTCGGCATAGAACCGAAGTGCTTTATGGCTTCTTGTTGATTCGCCAATCTGCTGTATCTGGCTGCTGACCCGCTCGAGTACCTAGTGCCGGAAAAAAGACCCGCAGAAGGGAACACAACAGTTATGTCCCGAACAAGCGAGCGCGAGAGTGACTGCGTGCGAATGCGAAAGTACAACGGTCTCATGCTGTTTATTGGAGGGACACTGTCTGAACTTGGTCCAATGCTGACGCGCATGCTCTGGCCTTGGGACGAGGCTGCGACGAGCTGCATATTGCGGGGGCGTTGTCTGACCTTGATCAGCGCTGACTCTCGCTGCCTTGGTTTTGTACAAGGCTGTGAAGCGCTGCATATGGAGGGGGCGTTGTCTGTCTGGTCAATATCTAGCGGAGCTGAGGGCCTCAGTAGATTTCGGGCATTCGGTGGTTGCTTTCAGCAATCTGAACTTCCTGATACTTCTTGAACCATATTTGATTAGCGTTCAGGCATTTCATCGAAGCAGATCGATTTTGATCAGACAGCATTGATCTATTTCAAAAAGCCACCTTCAAATATCGCGAGGCCATGATAACTTTTGCACTTGGACGCACTCGCTTGTTTCAGTAAAGCTGTTGTGTTCTTTGTCGGTAGGTCTTTTTTCCGGAATTAGACACCAGGGCGGGGACCGCATTCAGATGTAACACGGATTGACCTATTCAAACCTAGTCGTTTGACGTGGTGCCTGACTCCGACCACTGGTCGGTTGAGGCTATATTGAAGGACCTGTGCTGACCTCATCGGCGAAAGTGCCTGGTACACAAGCCGCCTTGCATTTTTATGGACGTAATGGTGAGTGTCTATGGAGGTCGGTACACATGAGTCAATTAAACAGAACAATCGTCTCACCACAACCTGGATCAGGACAAATTCATTAGGAAAGTCATTTGGGGAAAGGTTGAATGGGCAAAGATGTGGAATAGGTAATGTGTCTCGTACTCACCTGGCTGAAGCCACAATTGGACATGATGATACGAGTGGGTATAGGTACTTGGGCAAACGATATCACATGGCTTCGGCTGGAGTTGTCTGACCAGTATTGAAGGCAGCTTTTCTGCTGTATGGATTTGACCTCAGAAACAAAAAAGATTCCGACTGTAATGTTCCTCAAGCTGGCAACCTTTGGAAATTAAAAATCTAAGAAAGGATATCGATAAATGCTCACATTTCCACACCAATCAAGCTGAATCTCTCGTTTATGATGGTCTGCAAAACCGGTCGTGGACCATCGAAGCGCCTTCAGCAACCTTATGAGTAGTATGTCGCGTCAGTGGAAGAATACTTTTCGTCTGTAGTGTGAGGGGCTTTGGGAATTTTGTGTAGGTTTCATCTTGTAGATGAAGCCAAGAAGCACTGTACAGCTGTTTCATCCTTATTGGGAATCGTCAGCAGCGTGCATCTCGCAAGCGGTGCGCATTTCACGAAACTCCGGAGAGCCTTGACCTCCTGGCTAGTAGTTTGAACCCTTAACCATTCGGCCACGAGCGGCTGATCAGCAGTGTAGCTGACTGGCACCTAGACAGGATATAGCACCGCTCATCCTTCAATCAAGTGGTCCACATCACGCGGTCACACGTGTTGATTGGCTCCTCGAGCAATAACTTCTAAGATGGAAGTTTCATCCATCGGGTGAAGTTTATTTTTCTACTGAGCTACTTATGGAGACCAAGTCTACTTGGTCTACTTCTTTCATAACAGACCTCCTTCCAGCAGGTATTGATTTTGGTCAAAGCCTTCAGATAACCTCCACTGAGCAATTTCTGACTGCTGGTATTTGATAAAGGGAGAAACGTCTACATCGAAATCACTCAAAGGAACTGACCCCTGACTGCAGTCCTGTTACCATCCTAGTTGACATCTGTAAAGCGGTACCCGTGGCGACGATGCATGTGGATGGCAAAGATCAGCTTTCATTATCGAGGTGTGGTAAAAGGGGCCCACACCAAGGATATACTAGATTCAGTGATTTCAACTCAAAACGCCAGATTCGGGTTTTAACTGGGAACTAACACACAGGATGACCTAGTTCTATTTTCAAATGCAAATAACAAATAGATGTTGACAGAAACCAGCTGTTGACTGTTCGCCTACATAGTACGCAGACAGTCTGCGAGTTCCAAAGTGTCCGCTCTGTGTTGGAGGGAAACGCATTTTGCATAAGACATCCAGAGCTTCGATCCACACATGGGCAGCTTGAGTTGCTTGAGTTGCTTCCATATTAGGCGATACCTTTGTGCAACACAATCTGGCATTTGCACGTAGGCAAGCCACCAACATACTGGACATCATCCCATTAGCTTGACGGAGTCGTTTTGGACTTCAAATTAGGTCGTCAAACAACAGTATGAGAGCTGGGTAATCGAGGCAACTACTGAGCCGACAGAGAATGCGGTGGGATGAGGAAACTGGGCTAGAAATCCGCCAATATGGAGAAAATGACTAAGTGGTTTGAGGAGACAAGGCATGACAACCGAAACAGACAGTGCAACGAGCTAACCATTTCGGGCGAAAAAAATGACGTACGTTCGAAAGGACAGGTCTGAACGTCCTTATACGGACAAAAAGTCTCATCTAAGTTGCTGAACTCTGTACGCCTCTGCGTAGTAAGGGTGTTCGGGACAGCTTCCGGTTATCCAATCCACGCATTACCTCTCCTCCCAGTTGTGCACACTTACCCGCTTGTCTGTGGCGCACGCATCCTAGTGGCGGTTGAGTTGCCGTAGACAGGATCTCCACGACAAGGTGCATCGGTTCACCAGTTCACCGGTTCAGTTGAGTTAAGCTGCGTATCACCTCGTGTTAGGCATGAGGCAAGCAGGTCACCTGTGGCGGACAGGACACAACGGTGATTTGACCAGGATCGCGGACAGGCAATCAGAGTTACTGAAACCGATCGATGGTTTCCGGTTGGCCGGTTGCTCAGGCAGGAATTGAGGGTGGAAAGCCAGCAGTTTCTATGACACTGTGGTCACGAAAGCCTTCCGTCCGAGTCAAACAATCGGTTTACCTCAGTTTCTGGGTTGACTAACAGTTGAACTGCAGCGCGCTCTGGCAATAAATTCTGGCTTTTCATTAAAAAACAATAAACAGGTTATGTATGTCGAATAAATCTAGGCGCCAGCGCAATAAGTCCAATGCGGCCCTGATGGGTGCCGTTGTTGTGTAAACTGACGTATCACGCATCTGTAAATCTCGAGATCTTCGTATTCTGTTACTGAGCGGAACCTTGTGGTTTTTCTTCTAACGATTTGCTTTCTTACAAGTTGCTTGGTGCCAAGGCCACCGGGAGAGGGAATAAAGTTCCCCAAAATTGACGATCTGATAATTTATCGGGTTAGACTAATTTTTCATCACCTGACAGAGCCAAATAGCAGTTCATTGCATTGGAAGTAAATGGACCTCATAATATGCTAAAATTCTGTTACCCATCTGACCAGCATCAAAGTGAAAAATCGGGTTTTAACAATCACTGTTTTGTTCAGGACTTCCTTTAGAAAATACCTACGTTGAGCTCAAGATGGCAGCGGTTAGGGTCTGTGGTTTAAGTCCAACACCGGGCCTTTTGGCTCCTCTTGTCTAGGCTTGGGCACCTTGGCAGGATCTCAGCCCTCTCACCTCATCGTACACATGTCGCTATATATGTCCTCTATCCTAACCACCAAGACACGAAAACTAGGCCATGTGTTTCGCACTAAAGTGCATATAATATCCTGCAAGTGTGTTCAAGGGAATACTGCAAAAATGCCCATATTTATTGCTATTATTGTGGCTTGTATCGTTGCACAGGGCTTGTCAGACCAAAATGGAGTGGGTTGACCTCGCAGGTACGATGCAAGCAATGCTGTAAGCTCATAGGCATATCCACATAGACTAATGTGAGCAAAATCCTCTTCGGCTTTGAGATTTGGCCACGTGTGTGCACTACGATTCGTAGGTACTGTTGTCGGTTCGTGCACGTTTGTGCGCGTTTCATCGCGATCACAGTGACATGGCACAGTGACTCTTCATACAGTATTTGCCACAGCACAGATTGCAGCCTATGAATGATTAGCGATTTTTCGTGAAGCACTGGGGACCGGTTACTGCACTGAAAACAGTTGATTAACCGTCTAGTCTTCAGCATCATAACACATGCATCACACCGTCCGCGTCAACATGGCACTGTTTTCTTTCATTGGACTGAGTGGAGTGTACGAACAATGAGAGTTGAACGCGTCTGGCAATGCTCATCGATTCACTCATCTCGTATGTTCAGTGTGACGCCTACGCATCTCCTATCGATCACTTTAACCGCTCCTGGCTAACTGACATTCGCTCACTTGCCGAAGTTCACTTCGGTAACTTTCCGAATCTGGAGCCTCGTGCAGCAAAACAGTCACCTCAGTCGCGACCCAATTAATTGACACCGGGCACGTAGTCAATCCGAACGAGTGATTTCGTCATTTACGATGCACCCAGTGGACTGCAATTATCGACCCAGCGGCGTTGCTTTGTTGCAGCCCAGGTCGTTGCTAGATGTCTGCAGAACCCAACTTTGTGCTGTCCAAAATGCCTCGTATGAATCAACTGACCAAGTCACTCAACAGCCCTTTAGACTGCCTCACAGCATCCAGTTAGATGTGACGTGGGGGGCACAGACAACCAATCATTCGTTTCTCCAATTTCTTCATTTCACTAACCAATCTTCGCTGTGTATTTCACTTTCACCCTTATTTTGTGTACTGACCTGATGATGTGACTTCGAAAATATCAATATTGGTCACTGTGTTCTTGTTAAAACGATGGAGAAATTAAGACGAAATTCAAGTTCCTATAATTCAGATTACAACAGTAGTTTTAGGGTGGCAGCTTTGAACTGTCCAAACAGTAATTAAATTTCACAAGCTCCGTATAGCCGCAAAGTTGAGAAAAGTGAATTGCATAAAACGCAAAAGGTGGTCAGACAAGCTGAAAGATTGAATTTTTTATACTGATAGCTTAACGCAGTCCCTTTCGGTTTCGTACTGACATAAATTTGTCTGGGCGGACTCCCAAAACAGTCATCTGACATCTGAACTCATCAGTCATCAACGAACTTCACCTGACCGGTATACTCTCGGCCACATTCTACATGACTCACGCTGCAAAGGTCACCGCTTGCGAACAGCAACAGTGTCCCTTCCGCGGAAGATATTAACGACAGCTAGAACCCATGTAATCAGTGGACTTGGGAAAGTTTCGAGCGGATATTCCTGCATTCTTTAACGAATCGTTAAAGTGTACCATTCTATCGAAAACGACCTCTAGATTACCGTATTTTTTGACGAAATGATCAGTGAAATCGAAGAAAAGGTCGAGGTTGACTACAGTTCTTGAAAACTGCCGAATATGCTTACCAACGGACCTCTTCAGCTTGGACAAAACTGTTTGTTGATTTGAGATAGTATGAGCAGTGTCCAGATAGCCGAGAATTTGTAGAAATGCTGACCGGATAGTCTGTAGTTCTAGCCCAGATGTGATCACCACTGTTTCATCTTAGGCAATCTGGTAGTATCCCAGTCCTCATGACTTCTTTGAGGCATACAGTAGCTAAATACCACAGGGGTGACACAGCTGAACCGTAAATTACTTTTACTATTATTAACATTGTTATTTGCGCTTCTGTTTTTAGATACCTTTTTCTTGAATGTCAAAAGCTCAGCTATTCGCTGACAACTGTGAATATTAAACGTAATGCACTACTCATAAGGTTACTGAAAATTCTTCGACAGCCAACGACCTGTTCCGTCCTTATTTGGGCTCACCAGGTTGGTGCACTCTTCGACTTTCCGTCAACCTTATGTTCTACTTGGACCCAAATTGCACGAACTTAGCGAAATGCACTCGTTTGCAACCCAATTAGTTTTTGCGGGACACTCACTTCAAACCCAGCCGAATCTCTCATTTATGATGTCCTAAGGCATCAGTGATCCAGTTGATTGAAGGTACCCTGATGTGCGAACCCGTAACTATCAAGCTGGCCATTTTGAGGTCCTTCCGAGTACTCCTTCCTCAGTTTGCTTAGAAACACCACAGGACAGGTCATTTTAAGTGCCCCAGCTATGAAACTGATGTGATCTGCAAGCGGAAAACCTTTAAGTTTATGAATACCCTTTTTGATATAGTTAATGGACGTCGACTTGACTTATGAATGACCAGGAGATTTCGCCTTAATACAGTCAACAAGAGGGGTCAATGATCGGAAGAGTTTGAAGGGGGAGGTTGTGTATGGGAGCACAGATCCAAATTTCACAAATATATTGAACGAATTCCTGGCTCAAAGGACGGATGGATGTGCGTATTGTACGTGCCAGTGGGGAGTGCACCGGTGACCCACGTGGAATATTTTTGCGCTGAGAGATTGAAAGCTAATGGAGCTTTCGCAGGACAGCATTTACTTTTCACCCTAAGAGACTAACTTATTTAGCCAAAATGTCTTATACTCTATGTTCGTCGAAAGGGACGCCTTGGTAATGAGTCCGATAACATCTTCCCCTCCAGACACACACCAGCTACTCAGATGCGTTTATATTTATGCTTGTGTGCATCTCCCAAAGGGCATCAGTTACTCACTCTTCAGTTCCCCCAATCTATCCTGGGACCCTTGCCAATGCTGTGGAACTGACAGTTAACCACAGGCATCTGTTCGTCCATTACTGAAACGATGATCGCGTTGGTGACCAGTACCAGTGAGGGAAGAAGACTTCGCTGCGCCGTTATATATTGGAAAACACCAACTGAACAGCTATAGACTGTTGGACAGGGAAGCAAAACTTTCATATGCATTTTGTTTATAAAAAATGTTTATCCGTTTTCTTTTCGAACAGCTCTTCCGTAACTTTCGATACTCATCGACTATCACTCAAACGTAAACGAATGGTACAAAGTGATTCCACGAATTCCGTAATAGATCTCACTTTTCTTTAGACGCGAAAACCACATACTACTTGCATGCTTCATCAGTATTATCCATCGTTACCCCGGTAGTTCAGCTGGCCAACAAGCACACGTGCTACACCTACAGCCTTCAGTTCTAGAACTTGATATCTAAGTAGTCATCACATTTCTAGGAGACTCCATGTGTTCGCACGTGTTCACATCCACTTGAATCGTATTCCGTGTTAACCTCACCGAGCACGTTTGGCTCAGAAACCTGATAGCTATTCAAAATGGCAATAAGTTTTATCAAAAGTCCTTCCAGTTTCATCATTAGGCTTATCGGAATTGAAGTAGTCTCACTGAAAACACTCAGCTGGTGTTATTCATATGCCATGTAGCAAATATCGAAGAAAACGCATCATCATCATCATCATCATCATCATCATCATCATCATCATCATCATCATCATCATCATCATCATCATCATCATCA
>NW_008751950.1:542014-557580 GCF_000715545.1 Opisthorchis viverrini
CATCATCCGAATCATCATCATCATCATCATCATCATCCAAATCATCATCTTCATCATCATGATCATCATCATCCGAATCATCATCATCATCCGAATCATCACCATCATCATAATCAGCGTCATCATCATCATCATCATCAGAATCATCATCATCATCGTCATCATCATCATCACTGACATCACGCTCATCGTCACCGTGGAGTAAAAGCTGGTACCTTGTCTCTAGTAAAAGGCGAGAGTAAAGGAGGAGTAATCCAGACTGGATTGCAAAACTCCTTATCTCCCAAAACCATGGAAATCTGAGCATCAGGTTAGAACAAGACAATGACCTCCTTTGCGCACATCACTCAACAAAAGCCAAGGAAACTGCAACATGTGCAAAGAGAATCATAGCATTCCACTCAAGAAGACGCAAACATCTCAAAGCGCTTTCATTTTATGTTGGCACTTCATGGTGCATGTTCCGGGAACCATTTTTCAGCAGTGGCCTGAAGTAAGAAATACGTCTTCTTTTGTAGACGGTGGCCGAGCACACATAATGCAAGTTCCAGTTGATGTCCCAAATCATCTGACGTGCTTACGAACGGTTCCATTGAATCACGCTGCAGCCAACTAACACCTGAAGTGTTATCGGAGCACTGATGATTGAATATCTAAAACCATTTGAAGCCGTCGGATGGGACAGATCAAGTTTTACAGCTATATAGCAGGGGTGCTCTTGAGGTCATTTTGTAGTCATGCCTTTCAAAATTCAGTGACACGTTCTCAGTGCCAAAGGTAGTGCTAGTTGACAAAGATGACGGTACCTTGGTGATGCGTGCACTGACTTTATCTGTTACAATCTGTTGAGTAGCTGCCACCATGACACAAGCGAACTCACGCTCGTTCATTCTGAAGTTTCAGAGGAACAAGTGGAGGCCACAGAGAAATGTTTGCCACCTCACAATCTCCCTTTCTCCCATACCAGATAGAAGCTTATAGCTGAGTGACCAATAAGGCCGTCGGCATCAGTCATAACATTTGTCGATTTTGTTTGAGTATCATGAGTCAATCGGAAAGTGTGAGATTCACTCTCACGTGCAGTGCATTCGTGTAGTGGTTGGCCGAATTTTTCAAGCAGAGCGCATCGATTTTCTCGAGGACGAACGATCATGGGGGGGGTGGGTCAACTAATTGCGTAATGATGAATCAGTCTTCGCGACCTTACGCCATTCGGTTCATAATCTGCACATGACCCAAGTGATTGATCAACGTGATCGGTAGATCGAAAAAGTCAAATGACCTTGATGTCTGAGTAAACCAATGAACACAGAGTAAGAGCAAGTCAGTTCCTGTTTATGAACCACCCACATTAAGTTGGGCTTTGTCGAGTACGCAGGTGTGCTTTGATCACTTTGGTAAGTTGGTTCTTCAACTGGTTACACCTGTCGTTTATTTTTTGTCATCTTACGTTTTTACCTTAACTATTAGCTTAAGTGTTAGTGTACTTACTTATTGCCCACAAGCTGGCTCTGGACTATTGATCACCCTTGAATAAAACGGAGGTTAACCACAGAAGCGCCCGAGTCATCCAGTTAACATTCATTCTTTTACTCTTCCAAGTAAAAAAACTCTGACCAGTGTATTTTTTTTTTCAAAATTTTGTGGCTTTACGTTTCTGTCTGGACGATAATTACGGATTGTTTTGACCTCAGTTAACTAACAACGGACCTTTCAAACAAGGTGCCACGGAGTTTTTTCTGCAGGTATCCTGCCGTCAGTATTCATTTGTATAGAAGTTATATGGGGAAGTGTACCAACCCTGTGAAGACTGAGATATCGCCCTTCATAATTCCCTGGTAACCAAGGTCAGTCCCTTATGGATTGCACTTGGCTTCAACTGATCTGCGAGAGATGCCATTGAACATTCCACGCACACACACATGGCGAGTTGGTCGCTTGAACAATACCTGAATTCATATAGTCTCGAAACTGTTGATTCCAAACCATTTGAACTATTTTTGTAAGCAGTTACCAGTGCGAACAGTTGGTGAAATCACGTGATTCTGATGGTTCAAAGCCGTCTCGATACACCACAAGCCACGGCGAACAACATACAGCAAAAGCTATGACAATAAACGCCGGCTGTAAATAAATGCAAATAAATCTCTCGTTTAAAACACCTTTTTGCAACTAAATTTCCCGCACAGAGGCCGTTTCATGTTTCAGTTGCAGAGATTCTCGAGAGGGAAATCTTTCCATTCGTATGAAACTAATCATAAGGTCAGTGAAATATCTGGAAAGCCCGCTGCCGGTTTAGTCCTTCAACCTTTTAGAGCTTTCATTTCCACGGACAATATTCCTACCTGATGAGCCCGGAAGAGGGCGGTGAGGGTGAAAAGAAGAAGGCCTTTGCTGTGGAGTTATTTATTAGAAAATGCCAACTGACCAGCTACAGACTGTTGGACAGGGAAGCTAAACTTTCGTGTGCAACTTGTTTACAAAAAACTGAGTATCCATCTTCTCCTTGAACGCGTCTTCCTGAACTTTCCTGGATATTCATTGACTGTTACTCAATGGCAAGAAAGTGCTACAGAGCGACTCCACAAATTCCGCAATAGAGCTCACTTTTCAAGAGACGCGAAGCGGGTTTACGTGAAAACATACTACTCGTATGCCCTCCCATCAGTAGTATCACCATTACAAGGGTAATGATTTTTCTGAGCTTCTCGCCTCCTAAGGATTCATCACAGTTTTTTCTGCTTGAACACTACCCATCATAGGCGTCGTTTTGCATTTATAAGGCAAGGACTGTAAAATATTGTCTCAATGGCGGCTTGAGAGAGCCGGGAATCCTGTATGACCAGTAACTGAATACTTTGGTTGACACGAGCAATAGAGATAAATTATCTTCGCTGGCAAGCGATAAGTTGGCCACAATTTTCTATCTGTCGAAGAATGAGTGAAAGCTGATTAACACTCGTTTGGCCCTGAGTTCTGTCAATGGGGTTCCAGAGATGTATCGCAGCAGTCTCGGTTCATGCAAAAAGCAGGGTTGGAATAAGTAAGTGATTTCGACTGGTCTTCATCAGATCTGTGCGGATCAAATAGCCGAAACGGATCAAAGTAGGACACACACACACAAAAGATAGGGATAGACTGGATGCCCTGTCAACCTTTATCTTTGTTGTTCGGGTTTAGACGAAGGCACAAGATGAACACCAGGTTAAGAACGTCGTCGTAAGCTAAGAACCTGAACAAAGAGTTTGTGCGAATATGAGTTCATATTATGAGGTCAGCAGAAACGGTAACCTCTGTGATCAGTGTGTGTAGATTCACCGGTTTGACTGGTTGATTTCTAACGCGATGGCCGACCGATCACATGAGATTTGGTGGTTCGATTATCTGCCATTTTCGCCTAGCGAGATCTACACTCTGATAACTTGTAAAATCCTGCACCCCTACGAGTAAAGTAGGACGCGCCGCAGGCACATCACAACGGGGAATTTCTCATCTGTTGTGGACGAGTCTCCTTAATGCCTTCTTATTACCTTGAACCCCGGTCCGGATAGCCGATTGATAGCTTGGTGCGCTTGGCCAAACCAGAAAAAGTCAATGAACGTGCGAACTGGCTGATCTATTGATCACTGTCGCATACAAACTAAGAATACAACTCATCTGTTAAGGGCGAGTGAAGAAGAACCAATGAAATCTATCTCAACGAAAACGGTCACTCCATTGGCTGTTATGTAGTCCCGTTACGTTCGGAGCTGGTTCTCCTAATACACCTAAAAATCCTCGTGCCCGGGATCTAAGCTCACGTTGCAGAACTAAAGGTACACAATGAATCAGAAGCGCTGAATATCATATTGATTGCTATCTGTAAGCGTTGTTTAATCAGCTGCCCCACCGAGGCATCGTGCAACGGTGAACTAATAAAAGACTGGTTCTTCCAATATGTGTCTGCGCTTTTCTCGAGTGATGTGATCATTTTAGGCAAGCACATTCGTAACAGAGAACGGCTCAAGTGAACAAACATCCCTGACTTGATAAGCTGTCTCCGGTGAAGTTTCCCTCTTCCTCCACAGAGGAACAGTTAGAAACGTTTTCCATTCTTGGTGTTCGTTTTCCGAAGCAGGCACCGGATATCCAGCAGTGCGTCCTGCGTCTTTCATAGCCAACACACGAAACAAACCAGTAGTACGAATGCACACGAAGATAAAACATGATCGTTCAGCTGTAACACCCATTCAATGCCTAGCTGCCATGCCACCCGAAGGACGCACGAGGACTGGGATACTACCAGGCTGTTCTGGCTCAGACAGGAGAAATCGCGAGGCAGAGGTCGGTTTCGAACCATGGACCTTCCGGTCAGTAAATTCGCGCTATAACCACAGCCATGCCGCCTCGTAGATAGACTGAACGCTGCTGAGATCCAGTTGGGTGACCTTCTTGGGTTGGATGCGAGACGTAAGGACAACCGAGAACACCTGCTTCAGATGTGTGCCAATCACGGACTGTTTCTTTCCTGTACGAATTTCCGGAACATAGAGATTCGCCTGAGAACGTGCTGCCCACCAACGAGCCAGTCCCGAAATCAAATAGTCCACATTGTCGCCACTTGCCAGTAGTGTGGGTCGATCACTGCGTGCCACTGCTGGTGGAATGCCAACCTGAATTCCGATCAGGCACTTGAGAGCTGCTGCTTTTCATTGCGCTTTTCGGGCCTAGGATAAACGCGCACACCTATTGAGAAACTAGCGGACCCAGAAGTCAAACGGACCTTTTAGAACCGGCTCCTGGAACGTCTGTCGAACGGTTCGATCTCGGATATTAACGACCAGTCGGAACAGATATCTGAAGTACCACTCTACGCCTGAATTTCCGTTTGCGACACAACCCAGCCAACGTCATCCAGACCTTGGATCTCCGATAGGGCCATTGCTCTCCCGGAGTCCCGGAGAGAGGTTCCTTGTGGCCGCAACCACAACTCAACCCGACGCATCATCCGTCGCCAGGTGAATTTAAATATGCATTCATCCCCAAAGCTTGGGGGACCCGAATGGTGGAATAAGTGGAAGATGCTAAGAATGCTGGAAATGTCTGCAGACTGCTCCACTTACTTAGTTCGACTGGCCCTCAGAAATCTCTAGTCAGCGGGACTACAGTGGATCAGAATGGCTCTCTGATATCCAGCAAGTGAGAACGTTTGGGCCGTTGGTCCCAGTACAACAATAATCCAGTTGGCTACTTTCAACTTCCAATCCTTACTACCGGCCTGCAACATGATGATGATGATGATAGCAAGCAAGTCCAATATATCAGTCAAATGAAATTTGATTACATAGCCACATGAGCGAGATATTAATTTGGGTGTGAGGAATCGGGTGAATCAGTCTGATGATGATGATGATGATCAGCAAGTCCAATATATCAGTCAAATGAAATTTGATTACATAGCCACATGAGCGAGATATTAATTTGGGTGTGAGGAATCGGTCACGTGAATCAGTCCTTTGTTGAAACGAAAAGCAGGCACCACAGTCCTAAAGGCTTTCTTCCAGTATAGACTGAAGACCCAGCACCTTAAGAAGAAACTTCATTCCAGGAGAAGACCCAGCAACATCAACTGCGATGTCTCGACTATGTTCTACGCGCATCGAAAAATCGTCTGCTGAGACGATTCTCGTTCTCTATGCCTCCTTCTTAATAGTGCGAACTGGCAGGTGGATAGCGTATGGCTTGGCGGAAGTTACTGACGTGTTATTCACGCGGTCCGCCCGTTACCTCACTGAGCTCGGCCGGAGACACTGCAACATATGGAGCCAAGTCGATATCCGCGGTTGTCTGATCGGGCACTTGGATGGGTAGGCAACTCGGATTGCCTCCAGAGCCCAGCCTACAGGTTCTTTCGCTACCCATTCTTTTCTCTTGTTTTCACCTGAAGGCTTCAATTATAATCGAATAAGCTTTGTGTTCGTACTGCGGTGAAGCGTCAGTGTCAGCTGACTGCTCCTCACAGTAAACTACCGAACTTCCCAATATCTTCACTCTACCTCACTAGTTTACGGACGTTTCGGACAGCTATCAGTAAGTTTTTTGATGTGACATTCCCTGAAAATGCTAATGAATGGTTACCGTAGGCGTGAGACTTTTACATGTTGAGTTACAAACGAGGGAGCAAGTGACCGCGGGGTTTCGCACACAGTCTCACCCAGATGATCCTTGTGGTGTCATTGATCTGAACGTGACCTCGCATTAGGCTGGAAAGTTGAGTCGCTCTTGATTTATTTGCTGAACTAAGCAAGTTGGTTGCAAACGTTTCATCATCAGTTGAGGTGATATCATCGGTGCATTGTGAGTGGAAGTACGCTGGGGTTGGAAGTGTTCAGTACACAACCGAATGACCATCTCTGCAACCCGTATTACCTTTATTTGGAAGAATAAGGATTACCATCGAAAAGAAGACGTAGTAAACACAATCAACACATCTTTAGTGTAATTATTGTGTGTGCAGCTGTTCTACAACTTCGTAGGAACCGCCACCAAAATTAGTAATCCAGCTGTGTCGAACCCAAAACACCGAGTGGATAGCGTGTGCTGGTGGGAGGCGTCTGAACGTTTCAAATGCGTTGACTGTGGTGTACTATCAGTCGCCTGACTTGATGATCCGCTGTAACTCTGACGCTTTGTGTGATCACCCTGAATAGCTTGTGTAAGTTTTAAGACTCGCCTCAGAGTAAGTTCTTACTGATTTGTTTGGAGGGTAACCTAGGGTCAGAGGGACATCATGTGTGTCAACGTAACTTTAAATCCTGTGTGACTTCATTAGATCGGAACTACTCTCAGTACACATGTAGTTGTTCCTCTATGTTGTCAGCTGGCACCTAGACTAATCTAGCTTTGCCAACGATACTAGGCCCTTCCCGCTCAGCATGAAAGTGGCCAACGATGCATTCGAAGCGTTGCACGTGAGTCACGAAACCATCCAATCAGTGGTTCTGTAGTACATTTGGTGTTTACGACAGCATATCATCATATCAGGGATTGATAACCCTGAGAGCACGCAACCTGGGGACATCACTATATCATCCACTTAATTTTGATTGGTTTGTTTATGACGAAAAACACTCGCAATTGTAAGAATTTTAGTGCGGAAAATTCCGTTCCTTTACACAAATCCCAAATAATGTCACAACACTTTGAGGATGTGAAGTTGTTTGTGGAGAAATTCGAGGTTCCACGGTGTTATGGAAGTCGGGGTTTCGGCATAATTGACACAAATTAGCCTTTTGCTGGACCATTAACCATTCGAAGCATCAAAACAGACGAGTTTACTGAAGAAACACTCCCAACGGTAGAAAAATGGGAACCCTGACTTCACTCCGCTCGATCGGCAGGTACATTTCGCACTCTACTATGCGTTTTAAGCTGACAAGGTTACCCGTGATCGTGCAAACCTACTTGATATTTTAGAGGTGAGGATTAATGTTAACGTCTTTTCCACTAGTAAGACAACATGTCTCATTATGGATCGATCGCGCCACTTTTCCGAATAAGATTCCATATAAAGCCATAGTTACCCCGACCCATCCTCTTAGACGAAAAAAACATTGCGAACCTAAATGTCGTTTCACTGCTGAATTGAACCATATGTGGGCTGGTTCTTGTATTTTTAATTAACGTCCTAACTACTTGTACATGAAAAGTAGCACAATAACACCGGCTTTTTTATCAGCTTTGGTTGGACGCTCAAGGTGGACGAATGACTAGCGTTTGTGTGGAAGTGCATGATGTATGAAGGAATATTCATACAAATAAACAATTGAGCCCTGTTTTTTCGTGCGATTAAATAGGCTATTGAAGTTTACTGGCGTGCCAGAGTAAGGCACGATCAGGGATTTCTTGCTGAACTCCTGCTCATTTTCGTTTTCGACTATTTCGTTTCAACTATTTCTAGTGCTCACTCAGAGTCTTAGGTCATCAAATCTGCCGCACGATGGTGCTGGTACGAACCAGATCGGTAGTTTCTCCTCCTGCCGCTAAGGTGGGAGAAGTATTCCAGAATCCATGATGTAATAAACATACCGAAACTTTTTGAAGATTCCTTTCTACAGCACCGAAGCGTGCTTGTTGTGACTGTGGATAGGTTTAGTGAGACTGGATGATAATACAACGCACCGAACAAGTTGACATAACCCTGATACTTCCGGTGATGGCATCTAGTTATTTTTTTCTCGATGGCGACAGAACTATTAAGGCTTTTAGTTGCACATAGAAGAGTTTAATCAAATGTATTCAAATGTATTGCTATGACAAGGGAACTATTTTCGCCCTTAAGGAGCTATTGTAGGAGGACCACTATAACACAGAAACATCATGAAAAAGGGATTCGGCTGGGTTCCAGGTATGTGTATGCCGATAAGTGTACAGGTCAAACCTAGAGTTCATGTCACCAGATCTTTGATTTCACACGCATTATCTTAACCTTACGTGCAGTTCCACTCAAACTGGCCAACTTTTGCACTATACTGAGTTACACCGAGCAATATCCGTTGGCAACCTGGTCGGAAGCCTCTGAACGAATTCTGCAGAAGACGCAAAGAAGGTTGTTGGCTCAGGAGTATTGCTCCAGGGTGTATGTTGCTGCCACTGAGGAAACAAACGACACGCCCGTCCGTCATCCCAACTTGTTCCGCAGTATTTCAGATCTCCGACAAGGAACCACAGTGGGACGAATATGGGGCACACTTCGGAGGCGTAAGTCTTAATGCGTTGTTTTAATTTGTATCTAATACCACGCGACGTTTGATTATTTAAGACGCGAACCCACTGACTGAGGGGAAGGTTCGTGGCTCGAACCCAACCTCTAACTCTCGACTTCTACTTTCTAGACTTGGGCAACATGGCGGTATCCTAGACCTCCTGTTTCGTTCAGGTAGCATGGAAGGTAATCTCCGGAAGAGTGTTGCAGCTGAGCAATAGGTTCGTGGTTCAATCTCAACCTCAGAATCTCGAATGCTCCTGTCTAGGCTTTAAAAACCTCACAGTACCTCACTCCTCGTGCTTCATTCCTTCGGGCATCACAGCAGCTGGGCACTGAAAGAAAGTTAAACAATGTTATCAAGTTAATTCTGCGATCATCCTGCTTTATTGTTCCGCAGATTCAGACTTTGCTCTGCCTCTCCTATCCAAATGGAGTCTTTACCCATCGAAATCGAGTGATTGCATGGTGCCTTATGGGCGTTTATCTAGCCGGAACTTACAACGCATAGTTTTAGCCAAAAAATTCACCAAAATTCTTTCAGCAAACAGTTAGGCGGAGTTCGGTGAATCACGTTCCATGAGCCGCTCTCGTTGCATGTCAGTAGACCGAAAAACACAATTATTCCTCGCTCGTGACGAATCCACACCCAGGTGCGGTTGAGTTAAACTAACGACATGTAGTTCGAGTAACTTCAGATCTACCACGTATACCATGGTTCCCGAAAAGTCAGCTCAAGTGGAATGACCACACCCCAACTATGGTCACTCAAGTGCTGGCAACCAAGTTCAAAATACAATGGTTAGGATGTAGAGCTCCTCCAGTACCTAGCTAACATGCCACCCGATGCAAGTACGAGGGCTGAGTTAAAACCAGGTTGAACAAGCCCAGATAGAAGCAGTCTAGATGCAAAGGAACTTCCAGTCAGTAAGCGCCCGCCTTAACCAGCAAGCCACCTCGAGCTCACAATGAATTTTGGTCGGGAGATGTTATCTTTTGGTGATCACTCTGATTGTATCCAGTATGTGAATCAGTCCTTCAGAACAGGCCATGAGGTACAACTCTTGCGTTCTACTAAGTGTTAAGTTCCTGACGATTCTTACAGAAACCGAGTTGCTTGTCAACATAATAATAAAGGTATTAGTGATGCTTCACATGTGATTGCTACCAAGAGACGTTTTCTTCCGACAGTTATCCATCTAGAACGGTACAGAGCAGTAAACAAACGACAGGATATCAGTCACTGTAGGACCAAAGAGGTTGTGCACTATCGAATCATCATTTAGAGGTTACTGTCGTAAACCTCGTGGAAATGTATTCTTCCCGTGAAAAAAAGATTTTTTCATAGTAGCACATTGTGATGACAGGTTTATCTTTGTGAGGTTACCATATTTAGTAGTAGCTACTCTTAGAATGTCTATCTCTGTTTCTGTCCTAAATAACCTTTGAACGATAAAGAAGAGGTCGTTTTGATGGATCTCTTCAGGTGGTTCTTCCCCGGGGGGAGAAACTGCATGTAGTTTAGCAAGGGGATGACAAAATCTGCCAGCGATTGTGGGTCACTGCAGAATGGATGGTCTTGAGACTGACTGACAGCACTCCTTGCAGGAAACGCTATTTACACCATCTGTTTGTTTAGTTTCCTAGAAGAGGTAAACCTACAGGCTTGCCACGGAACGGCCCTTCTGGTGTTTTAACCAGTTTTTTTTAATTTACCGAGCTCGCCGAAGACTTTTCACCAGGTAGGACGTGATTTTCAACTGACAGCTTCTTGCAGACAACTTGTTTCTTCTCACGCTTTCAACAAGCACATAGGCTCTGTTCCGTGGAGGACTTGGGAACAGATGCGATACATTCCCAGATACCAACCCTCAGGACACTCAACTGTTTGTATAAGTATGGCTGGCTGCGAATATTGTGGCGTTTCAGAATTTTTGGGCAGGTTTGAGCACACAATGCTTTAACTGTAAGCGAGCTTCCTATGATTGCCAGGCACGTGAAACCCTCCGATTTGATGGCTGTGAAGGTTGACCACCTGAATACGAGTTTTAGTGCGGTCTGAATGGTCATTTGTGGAACGATGGTCGTTCTGATGAGCAGTCAATCGAGAAAAGACTCGACCTCACTGTGATGTGATGGCGTTTTGCCTTGGCAACTCACTGAGCCATATCGAACAGTGTCCGCGGGATATCGGGTCATTCACTGGGTAAAGGCCTCCTGGCCCTCCGAATCGGGGAGTTGGAACATGTGTGGAAACTGTTATGCACTGACGCCTCCCGCCAAACACCGATAGTTTGAGGTTAGGCATTGTAGTCAAAGGATTGAGTCGAGGGCCTTAACCGTAATGCGCTCTAGATCTTGGCGATGTGCAACCATAGTTGCTACAACTTATATTGCTTTGAAACCACATCGGTAGCCACGTGATGTCATCAACCGGGTCACCTTACTGGCTAAATACAACAACAGACCACTGATGACTCTATTCTTTCTTTTCAAAATGCTACCGCTTCCTTCTCCCTTCATCCTATGATGAAAAACTCCTTGTAAGCATGTCAACTTGGATTGACGAACCTGTTCGTCTTACACTGGTCTTGGCCGCAACACTTGCGCGTCAGCTGGCGCCGACAAACCCAGGCACCAGCTTTCGATGTCCGCTTTATCTGATTGATTTTAATGTTCACACTCTGAAGCAAGCTGGACAATAAGCTGTTCTTGCTTTCACACTGGACTTATGGGAGAGAAGCATCGGTTTTCTAATGTTGTCGATGATGATGACGACATACCAGGGTTTTGATTCTTTGGATAAGAATTGGTCTTTGTTAGCTAATTCAGGAAGGGTTTTTCAAATAAATGTAGTGTTTGTTTCGGTGAGCAGTAGCTCAGTAGCTCACTACAACACATCTTGGATGTCGATACCTGTCGCATTTGGATACTTTTAACTCTTCGGACTTTGGAATTTTTGCTGAAAAAGACACGCTGTGTAAGGGATACCGCTGTGAAGTACTCCGTGATCTGTCTATCGCCGTTGCACTAGTCTCGCTTACAAACAAAGTCCAAGATCAGATTCTCTCTGTGACTACCGGCATCCTAGTTCTTTTTAATGTTTTTCATCACAGACCTGTTGGGAAAAACCCCGTCTACATGTTACCGACTGGAACGGTGAAATCCTTCGTTTTAATCTGCTGTTGAGCGGCTATTTTTGTACAACTCTGAAGTTTCTCATGCTTATGAGTGCACTTAAGCGTGCAGGCATGGCATCTAAGCAGTCGAGGCGTAAGAATGCTACTCAAGTCACTTCGAGTATGCAACAGGCACTTGTCACTCCGACTGGAGTTCTCGCGCGTGATTCGAACAGACCAAACATGCGTTTTTTTCTCGCTGCCGTTGCAATCTTTACTTCGTTTTTGATAGTCTTACTCAAGACAGTCACGCACACTTTTTATCGAACCGGTGATCACGTGCTCATCTATGAGACTTGATTCGTCCACACTCACGCCTGCAGTGCGGTCGCGCACACATGCATTGGAGAACAAATTTGATCATTCGAGCGCTCATTTGTAATCACCTATTCAGTGATCAGTCGATCACCTGGCCTAGTTGATTCCGAAGACGAAATCTTTTACAGAGTACGTTCCGATTTGGTAGAGTATTTTGGCTCCGGTTGCTTTACTAATAGAAATCCAAAAACCTGAACCTGTGTTATCGGTTTGTATGTTAGTGTGCACATGATTTTAGCTCGCTGAGGATGAGGCCGGTAGCCTTATGTTTTTTCCCAAGATTGTTTGGAACTATATGCCTGTGTAACTCTTCGTTGGCAAAAAGAAATGCCAGGTAGTTTTTTTCTCTCCAGAGACTCGCATATTTGGTTAGTTGGACTGTTGGGTATAGGGTCATACCCCGAACTAAGTGAATTCCTGGTCATTAATCGTCAGTCTACCATGAGATTAGGAACTCAATCCCAGTAATGCGTCAAGACAACTAAACACTGGGACTGAACAGCTTCAGATAATTGGTGTCCAAGTATTGGAGAAACGATAAGCGGCAGACTCAATCGATTAACCCAAGATTTTGATAAAATTCGGCATATCCGCCGTAGCCGGACTTATGTGTCCTTCAAAACAGGTGTCGTGTGTTCCTCTGATGATGCGACAGATTTGATGATACCTGTTTTGCTAATTCCTAATACATTTACTTCCGTCCATCTATACCACTCATATCACCACGATCACCGGCCAGTACTTAGTTGAACTGATGCGGAGGCCACCCAGATCAATGTATTTCTGATGGTTGTCTTGCAGCGAGAAGGTTAGTTAGTTTCAGTAACGGCTCCGCTAATAGTGTTTCATCTCTTTCTCTCTAACGCAAGCAGCCTTGTGTCCTGCATTTGGGCAAAGCTTGGGGCTATGATTTGGTCAGAAACTGAGTCGTTCAGCTTTCAGATACAGCAGCTGTTCGTAATACAGTCAACCTAAGCTCGATATCAGGTTATCGATCGAAATCAGTGTGTACAGCGCGTTCTTTTCTCCCCGTATCGGCAGAATGACAGTCGCTTGATTCCGCTGATACCCGTGCGCCTCCGACCGGAGGCAGACACGCTCAATTTTTTTAAAAACCAGTGGTCAGATGAAGCCTAAAAGACCTATTTTCAAATCATCGGCGGGAGCTTATTCATGTGATGCAAGTCTGTGCCAAAGCCAGGAAGCTCCTAACAGCTCCATCATTGCCTAGAGTCGTCAGAAGTACTCGTCTCGCAAAAACCCAGAGCGACTGAAATGCGCAACCTCCGAACAAGAACGGTTGGTCAGCAGTGTGAATAACTCACACTTTGACAAGTCAAGGCGCCACCCATCTTTCAGTCATGGAATTCACATCACGTGGTTGCTTGTTGATTGCCACATCGAGTGTTGAAAACAGCGGGAGCAGTTACTATCACTTGCAGGGCTGGGAAAGCGGAAAGTATTTCACTTGTTACACCGAATGTTGGGTCTGCTCAAGTCACACGAATCTCTGTGAGCAGTTTTCCTTTTCATTCCCAATCGCGCGTTGCCCAAATTGACGAAAGCAAAAAATTCACAAATCTCATGGAATGAAACCGGCAAACTTCCACTACAACGTTCGTCGTCTTGGTGACAAAGAACCACCCGATATGACTGTGCTAAATAAAGATAACCAGTCGAATTCGTCCTGTTCATCCCATCATTTGATGTTCTCCGTTCACACCATCGTGCTGAATTATCATTAGGAAAAAGTTTTGGCGACAAAGGCACTTAGTATACGAAACCGCATACCGTCCGACTTTTGTCCCCCTACGATGATGTACCCACGTAGGTGATAAATCGCCTTGGAGTTTCATTGAATTCGAAGTGTGCTCAATCTTGTACAC
Source organism: Opisthorchis viverrini (assembly GCF_000715545.1). Taxonomy (NCBI): domain Eukaryota; kingdom Metazoa; phylum Platyhelminthes; class Trematoda; order Opisthorchiida; family Opisthorchiidae; genus Opisthorchis; species Opisthorchis viverrini. The sequence goes on from NW_008751950.1 coordinate 556,141, forward strand.
CGTGAATAATTTAGTTGTATCCTAGATATTAGGGTTTTTTTAAAAATTCTCAGTACTTGTGAATGTACTTTACTCGTTCCCAATTACACTGTTCATCAGTTCCACACAACATTACTCTATCGCACGTCACGTGTTGCACATATGTAATTACACAGGTATAAGCCGATCTTCGATGAAGTCCAGTATCCACGAGGAGGGTACACGGAAGTTTGGTTTTGAGAGTGTATCCGGGGAAATCGATCGTGCCCTACTATCCAGCTCTACAAGATCTTCAATGATTCTTCAGGAACTGCACACTGTAAGTGACTCTTTTTTGTGTGTACGCCTAGAACGATCACGTTCTGGTTCTTCAGATTTATGGGTAGTTAAATCCGAAAACCCACAATACTTTTAATGATGTTAGGCAAATAGCTTCATGAGGATATTTGCAATTCTGCTGTTGGTTCCCACTTGTTGTTTACGAGGATGAGGACTTAGTCAGTACTTGTCCAGCCAATTGGCCTTAATCTGGGTAAAAGAGACTATCCCGGAGCAAATCGACAGTAGTGCCCAGTTAAAAAAGGTCCTCGCAGTGAATTTGATGGTCAAATAGGAATTAATCTGCACCGCTTTCTTTCTTAGGAGAGTGCATGAATACGTTGATAGGGTTTTGTAAACAACTTCTCCAGACTCTGTCAGGTGTCAGAGTAATGACATGCTTATCCCTGTCCTACGATCATTGTTTTCCCTTAATTCGAGCTCTAGATATCTCAGGGTTCAAGAGACGAACTTATTGATCGGTTCGAAATCAACATCAGCATATCCAGGTTTGGGCAACCTGATCCATATATTTCCTTCAGATGGCATGGTGTCCAGGCACCGAAAATTGAACGATTGCTGTGATGAGTTTCCCCGAACTTCGGAGTTCTTTCATTTCCCCACGCTTGCGTCACGTGATACGGTCTGAAAGTTCATGAATGAATATCATACACTATCTGTATTCAACTACTTATGGGTGTGTCAGAGAGTACGGGGAGCTTTTCCAAAGCTCTCCAATGAGCAGTGGTGTTCTACAAGGGTCCATATAAAACCATTCGTCTTCCACGGCTTTCGTTGTTATTACTCAACGTTACTCACCGTCAAACACACCTTGCCGAATTCGCTTATCCACTGGTTGCTCCCAGCACCAGGACTGACAGCTGTGTTCGCCATACATTACGCTCTGCCGTAGCCTCTGTTTTTTCGACTTCACCGACAACCCTAAACACTTTGAACCCCGAAGGCCCGTCTACTTAGCCATCTTATCTGTTCGTACAATGAAGCGTGCGGGTCAACAGGTTCTGGATTCTCTCTACAGTGATTTTACGGCAGTGAAGCATCGGTGTCGAACACTGATGTCATGCCGTCGATGATGATGATGATGATGATGATGATGATGATGATGATGATGATGATGATGAT
>NW_008751950.1:557751-573454 GCF_000715545.1 Opisthorchis viverrini
AAAAAAGGGTACAGGGCAAGTACTGTGATTGAATTGACTGGTTCCTCGCTTTCTCACACCTTCTGGCTGAGCGAATTGATGACGAAGAAGTTACTTGGGTTGGATATTGTGTTCGCGCATTCAGCGAAACCCATTGACAGCGCTACCGCGTGGTTCATCGGCCAACGTCTGTAAAACCGTTTCGAGAATGTGACTTCCATCGCACATTATTCATTGTGTCTGCTTACGCCCTAACGGACTGCATTATTTGATCTGCTAGAGACAGTTTCCATGACGCTCTAGGGGCTCTTTTACAACGGGCTGAAAGCTCAGACATAGTAATGTTTACTGGTAACATGAACGCTCAGGTAGGTAGACTAAGTGCTCCTGAGGCCCAATGGGGTGATCGTCTTGGATTAGACACGGACAGCTTCAGATGTGTGCCGATCACAGAGTGTTCCTTAACAGCATCAATTACCGGAACACGGAAAATCTTTTGATTAAGTGCTGCCAACCATTGAACCAGCCCCGAATCCATTCATCGGTGGGGTGGGTGGTGGTGACTGCCTCCCCTCCTTCTGGTCTACCTGCATGGACGCCGACCATACACTTGTCCGATGCTGTTTTTCAATGCACTTTTCAAGTCCACGTGAGACTCGTGCCCCTCACCTAGTCAGTGAGAAGCTCATGGACTCAGAAGTCGAACCTGCCGGCTGGTCAGATACAGGATGCTACTGACCGTTGCAGACAGACATCCCAAGTTGCATCAATCTCTGACGGTAATGTGACAGACGAAGTCAAGTCGCAAAGGTCTTAATTGCTTTTGCCAACCTGAGTTATTTGAGGCGTCAAAAAGACATGTCGGCGGACCTCAACGGTCGTATTGTTGTACAGCTGCCGGCTGACAATCTGTGCCATATTCAGCTCGTGAATGATCGTTGTTTCAGAGTCAAGCTGTGATTGATTGAACTAGGTGATTTTGAAATGAATTGATAAGTACTGGGTCTTTGGGGGGAGAAATAGATACTTCAATGAAGGAGTGCATTTGTACGCAAACTCGGTTTAGCGATGTGTCACACATGGCGAATTCATCTTCGCCCAGAAAGTGTTTTTAATGCATAGGTGGTGAGGTGGCTCAGTGGTTAGAGCGCGAATTTACTGAACGGAAGGTCCGGGGTTTGAACCCGACTTCTGCATTTCGACTTCCCCTGTCTAGGCTTGGGTAACCTGACAGTGTCCCAGCCCTTGTGCTTCTTTCGGGTGGCATGGCCACTAGGCACCGAAGGGGTGCTACAGCTGAACGACTTTTTAGTTCGAAGTGGAGGAAACCTAGAAGTGGAGATGACATGACATAGCAGGAGTAAACGAAGGGTGCTTCGAAAAGTCTGGGTGGCCTAAGTGCTGTTTGTTTTTACGACTGTAGAACCCACGTGGCCCCCTGTGTTTGGCTGGAGACATTGGGCAATAGGGTGGCTAATTGATGCTAGCTGCTTTCATGTTGTCAGGCTTTATCCAGATTGTGTGACTATGTGTTGGAGGTGTAGGCACCTCAGATGTTTTTGGAGGGCAAGCTCCAGGCCCTCATCACCGTATTTTTTTTTCTTGTTTTCAACATAAGGCGTGTTTTTGTCCGACGTTACTGCAATGTTGATTGATGGTGATGATGATCAGTTTGTCAGCTTAATTCTTCTTGCCAAGGGGCGTCTAGACATGTTTTCCATCCCGTGTATTTTTTTTTCTTGTTTTCAACATAAGGCGTGTTTTTGTCCGACGTTACTGCCAATGTTGATGATGGTGATGATGATCAGTTTGTCAGCTTAATTCTTCTTGCCAAGGGGCGTCTAGACATGTTTTCCATCCCGTGGACCTTCAGGTCCTAGACGGTTGAATAAAACGTCGCCTTTGATGTGTGAACGTCGGGCTCCAGTAAAGGGAAATGTACAGCTTAGAAAAACTTTATGATGGCCAACTAAGAAGCTTACTACTGACCTCTTACCCTTCCACCGTGAGTGACAGATGAGAAATGTTACCTGCGTAAAGTAACTCCAAGTTCACCGCACAACTCTCGCATACAGTCGTGATTTTACAACACAATTTTTTACGAAAAATATTCACTATATCGTAGTTTGAGTTCAAAATGCAAGTAAAATTTTGCGAGCCCCTTGTTAGACTACAGAGCCTCTGTCTGCTTCTGGCAGCTGGGTGGTTTCAGAACACTTCGATTATTGACGTTTGTCGAGTCGTACCATCCACTGTAGTCAGAAAAGTGGCACACTCACCGTAGAAAGCAATGAGCCACAGAACGGGCAAACGAATACTGGATGATCCGCAAACTACAGTCACCTGTAGAGCTGAACTCCACTACAAATGAGTTTCTGCGACGAATTTTCCCATACAAGCTCTTACTAAAACGTATCGCTCAGATTTCGGTCATAATGACGCTTTCATCACCACTTTTTCTTTTTCGGTGTTTTCTCGACCTTGCCTCTTGGTCTCAGAGAGGCGGGATCTAAAATTGCTCTTCTAGTTATCATTCATGATAATGGAATGACTCGGTAATTGATTCATCCGTGAGTTGCCCAGCTTTTGACATTCGCATGCAAACGGACATCGTACCATTTTCATTCGGTGAAAGCCAATTCCTGATATATTACAAATGTCAGCACGTTGACATCTTCAATTTAGCCCACCGAACGCACATTCTGTCCTTGTACTGGAATAAGAAACCTAGCTACCACCTTCCTACTTTTATTCGATTTTGTAAAGCCCTACATCTGAACTTGATTGACACGGCACTTGATCAGAAACAGTAATGTCACATTCGAGAGTTTTTTTTTGAGCTCACTGATCCACTCATATTTTCGTTTCGGTTGAAATGTAGGTTAATGAAAGCATGGAAGTAGCCATTCACGACCGACATGGCTGTTCGACTACCGTCAGAATCGATCCATTTACCAGCGCGGGCGACGCGTGCCGAATGATCGACCCGGAAATCGATCTTCGTTTTGTACAAATTTATGAAGAAATTCCGGATTTGCCTGGATTTGGTAAGTCTGACACCAAGGCAGAAGTGTTTGTGCTATAATTCTGATAACAAATCAAAGTTCAGTTGAACTTTGGACAGCAAAGATGGAATCACAGGCATCGATTTAGTAAATTATGCGTTGTTCTGTTGACTTTCTCGAGTTGATCGCATTTGCCAAAAAGTAGCAGGCTGACGGGAGTAAGTATTCTGTGATTGAGGATCGAATCAGTAAATGGCCAATCTACAACATGTAGCCTCATCTCAACTACATTCACGGTTGGATTTTAGTGCAGTTCCAAACATGTTTACATCCAAGTGTACAAGTCCTGCTGTGTCAAACAAAATGGTTCCTCTCGGCGGATAGTAGCCAGTCTACCCGAGTGAGGCGTAAGGGCCGAGAAACTACCGGTTGCTCAGGCCTAGACAGGGGCGGTCGATGTCGCGTTCAAACGATGGAACTTCCGCCCTAATTACCGAGCCATCTCGAGTTCGCTTTGTCAGACAAACCAGAACGCTTATTTATGGCAATCAAATATACTATCAGCTGGTGATGTTTCTATCCGTTTTTTTTGCACGAGATATCATGGAATCATTAAGTGGACCGCGTCGAATCGTCCGCTGTTGAAGTTAAAAACAACGGGGTTGCAAACTTTCGCTGTAATATTGCATTGATCAATCTCAGAACACGAAGTGGTGTGTCGCGTATTTCAATGAGTGTGTTTCTTGTCATTTTGGGCGCATTCGACTTTGACCTGCTGAAAAATTCTGATCGAAAACTTCATGTGTGTTCGTCTGTGATCAGCTTTGGACCTTGACGTGAATAGCCTGCAACTGCGTGGTTTCAATCAGATTACTCGAGTTCAGAGCAGAGTTCTGAAAAGCTGGGCAAATATTGTTTACCACCCTTCTGGTGCCTAACTGTCATGCCACTTGAAGGGAGCACGAGGGCTGGGATACTGCCAGGTTGCCCAAGCCTAGACAGGGGAAGTTCGCGCTCTAACCACTTGAGCCAACTCACAACCACGTGTATCAATTTTCTTCCTGGCACACACTACGAAGACATTGGAAGTAGCACCATTATCAAGTAATCGTTGTTTGTTTTGCGAGTTGAAACCGAACCAAGGTTTCCATTTTTATAAAGTCATAGCGCAAAAGTGACACTTCCATCGTCAACGGATTCTCAGCGAAGATCAAAACAGGAGACCTTGTGGTTGTTAGTTCCGTGCCACAAACGCGGAAATCAGGGGTTCAATTACTTCATCTTGTGGTGATTGAAATTTTGCAGATTTTTTGATCCCCAAGTGGCACAAATTGCAATCGATAAAAAGTTGATTTACCACCTAACAAGCCTTCGTAACAGCCCTATTTCGAACCAAGTAGGAAGGTAGAATGATCGTCTCCTTGAGTAGAAACTTTATAATTTCTATACAACGACAATCCATGTGCAGTTGTATGTGAACCTGTTCGTGTGTGAGTTGCCATCGAAAGTCGAATAGGGCTTACCGTGTGGGTGAAGGGTGCTTGGCTGACGTGTGATGGTTTTAGACATAATGCAATGAACAGAGACGACCATTCCAAAGCACTGAAGACAGAGTACGTGGTTGTACCTACCTTGAGCGTTTCTCGTGTAAGACAAGCCTCCCCAGCAGGAAACTCTGGTCTTTTGCGGAAATAAAGTTTCAGGATTGGACGCGTGACGCCTGAGTGCATCAAGCCGCCATTCTCAACCAGCGACAAAAGTTCAATAAATCAGTTTATCAGCTATAGACCTTACACCATAGGCACACTTGTTCCAGCTGCTATACCGGAAAGTGGAAGGGTACAGGATATACAGCCAAGCCTTTAAGGCGACGGCAGGTTTGGTCAATTCGAGAAATTACGCAGCTACGTATTGAAGGCGATAGCTCTGATGCATAAGCGCCGTTGACTGCGCAATCGTGCCGTTTCTGCTAGTGGTGTTGACCATTGGTGCTCTGAGTCCTGAGGTCGTCATTCAGAGAGACAGCAGTCGTCGACTCGACCAAGCTACAAAACCTACTTTGAGCATTATCTGAAGGAATATTCCAAAATGTTCGTACTCACGTTGAGTAGCTTTTATTTCACCGAGCACCTGCGAGGATACCACAAAATGAATGTTTTTTCCTGTTTTCTAGTCACAGTTAGTAGAACGGTAAAACGCCTAACTTTCAATTTTCCACCGCGATCGTAGCTGAATTCGAACACTAGCCACGTCTGGGTTCCTTCCGTAGGTACGATCATTACCCATCGTTTCATCCTTCTCTCTCGCTATGGATTCCATCGCGGTTTCCGAGGCCAACGGGACAGCTAGCCGGATCGGGGTACTGTGGCAGTTTTTGTCTGTCTTAGGAAGTGCCTTCTTCAGGCGACGGCCGTGCGTAAAGGTAGAAGTAGTGACGAAAATCCCTCTCGCTAACAAACCGTGTTATAGGGAATTCAACCCACTCAAATATCACAACTCATGTTGCACCTTCAGTAGTGAGCCATGGGTGGCAATAAATTGCACATTGGCCTCGAAGTTTAGTACAGAGCACCTTCAGAATCCAGCTGTTTTCAGTCACCCTTCATCATACTTGGAAATTGCTTCAAGTTTTCATAGAGGAAACTGATCACAAGGTTGCTGAAAATTATTCGACAGCCCCTAACCGGTTTCGACTTTCGTGTAGCACATCAGCTAGGCGCAGTTCCCGAGTTTCTGTCAACTTACGTTCTAATTGAGACCTAATTGCACAAAGTTAACGAAATACACTCATTTGCAAACAAATTTTGTTTTCGAGAGACTCACCTAGAACCCAACCAAGTCTGTTGTTTATGATATTAGCAAGCAACTGACTGTGCTGCACCAGGTCACCTCATGTTTCAATTGTTACGATATTCGATATATCGCGATAAATGTGTAGATGTAATACACTACTTATAAGGTTGCTGAAAATTCGTCGACAGTCCACGAATGGTTTCGCCCTTTTTGGAACCTACTGGTTTCTATGTATGGGTCACTTTATCAGGGAAAATCTTGCATTGTTATATGCTTATTTTCCCGGTAGTCGACTGCTCATCATTACACCTCTCGCACAATTTGCCGAAATTCCATCTCTTTCTTGTCCACAAATCTGACCGCTCACAGCTCACGCCATTGAAGATCACGAGCCACTGATGAACGTGGTGAGGAGATGGTATTGCACCGGGGCCTCCCACAAACTGACCATCGGACTGCCCGCTCGACTGTGTTTACTCGATAACCCTTCCAAATACTCTCCACTCACAGAAGATCAGGTGGTAAGTTCAAGGAATATTACCATCCTTTTTCTACATTTAACATTCAAATACTGTTTTCATTACAAGAATATTGGCTGTTGGGCTGATGACAGAATGTACATCCACATGACTCCAGACTGAATGGTCCTCATCTTGCTTTGTACAAATCATTTTGCTTAGTCCACAGATTCTGCTGACTTAGCCACGTGCTCCGTATGCCCGTTGACCAACTCTCCACGTGCTCCGTATGCCAGTTGACCAACTCCCTTTCGCAGAGCCATGAAAAGGGTGGAAACCAGCACAGGCACTCAAACAATGACTTGGCAGCCATTACCAACAAACTCAGCTACGCTGGTCGTTGCTGTCCTCCTGGATGGGGACCCCGAAACGGGCCATATCAATGGTTAAAGACACTATCAGACATGGCCCAGTCGCGCCCCCTAAAGGGGCCGTGCATCCAAGCTATTGCCTTCAATGCTATTGCCTTCCGCATTGCCCCACTTAGCAGTCCTGAACATACACGCCAATTTATCAACTCCTACCCCAGCTCCCCAAATCATCGGTGAATGAAACTGTGGCAGTTACGACTACTGTACGACAAGCACGCGGTTTTTACAGCTGATGAGCCGATGATGATCTTAGTAGAGCTCATCACGAGTACATGTCTCCGGCCGCACCGGGTTCGAACTTAGGACAGACGTAATTCCACTACTTCAACAGGGTATGCAGGACGCAAATGAAGCATCACGTTTGAACAGCCAAATAGATTCGTACTTTGAGTGATGTGAGGCTTGTAAGTAACCTTGTGACCTTGTAGCCTCCCAAAAATAAGAAGTAATCTGTTCATATCCCAGAACTGTTTGAGCTTACAGCTGAATGATTTTTTCCTGAAAACCACTTGGATGATAGCCAGACCTTTGTCTGAATAGTTGTCACGCTGATTGCCCAATATAGTTCCCTCCACATGAGAAGGCAACTTGATCCATTCACATCGGCGGATTAGTCTCTGGGGGGAGCGAGGTGGCTCGAGGGGGGCGGAGATGGCCCAAGTGGTTAGAGCACGAATTTACTGACCGGAAGATCTGTGGTTCGAACCCGACCTCTGCCTCTTGACTTCCGCTGTATAGGTCTGGGCAACCTTGCAGTAACCCAGCCCTCATACTTCGTTCGGGTGGCACAGCAGCTAGGCATCGGAAGGGTGTTACAGCTGAACGATTAAATTATGAATTCCAGTCTGACTACTGGATGGCTTGAAGAAGACACTTGTAGATGGCCTGCGGAGAGTGTTCGTTCAATGTTTTTTTCCTAAGTACTTCATACATTGGCTCACCGTTGAAAGGGGAACAGGTTGTCTCGGTACTTCATGCATCCATGATGTCGCGTGTCCCTCGAAATACTTTTTTCTCTGAAACATGTTTCTGAGGAAATCCAGTCTGTTTTCAGCTATTCTATTTGCATAACCCCATCTGGACAGTCCAACAGATTTTTGTTTGAGCTGAACCAGCACGAGACCGTAGAAAAAGAGCATACTCGCCAGTTGCGTAGAATACTTTGTTGTGTTCGTCCCTGTTTTGATCTGCTTAATAGTGCATCCAAGAAGCACAGTCTGTTAACCATTACTATTCCGTCCACACGTGTACACAACTCGCCGTTGAAAGGGAACTGCACATCCAGTCAACATCGTGAACCTAGTTCCCTGGGCTTATCCAGAGTCAAAGGAGTGGGTTTCAGGCAAAGAACACCCAACGGAGATTTCATCCTGTACGCGAGGTCAGTCTATGCTGAAGAAACCGTGAAGCAGTGTACAGCCGTTCCAGCAGAGTTGCGAACCAGTGACCTCTCGGATAGTCTTTTGAACATTTCGCTGCACATATTTTGGCGTTGTGTAGGCGACATGTTTGTTGTAAATAAGCGAGAGGTCCGTAAATTTTACAACTATGGGATTCAATTTGCCGAGGAAGCGTCACTTACCAACCTTCAAGAAGAGCAGTGAAGCATCGGTGTTGAACACTGATGTCATGCTGTCGATGATGATGATGATGACTTCAAGAAGAGCATGTCGTCGGTCGCAGGTTGAGTAACATCCCAAAGACGAAACCGTGGAACTAATGTATGTTGTGTGGATACTGTGATTGAAGGATTGGGGCCACTAAGTCCTTTCTAAGTTAGTCACACTAGTGATCAACTGCTGGCAGGAACTTTGTGGGTTCAAATGCCCCTTGAGTTTCTCCCTTCATCCTACTGGAAATAAAACACAGTGCTTTTCAGCTTTTCCAACATACATTAATTCCACGGTTGCGAAACATTCTCGCCAGTGGTTAAATGAACACTTAACAGTTGTCCACTAGTGTGACTAACTGGCAATTAGAGGGGATATAATGGCCCGAGTTCTACAATCCAAACCACATGACTGAAGCTTTTATTTGAGAGACCTTCAGTCTTAAAGCAAGTCACTACATGACTGTACATCCTCGAGAAAGCTGCCCCTGTTTCCAAGATGCCTTTCCTGCATAGTTGGCTAGGGATTTAAATGTCCAGTACATTACTGGCGTTTCTGTAATGACGTTCCGGTTCTGTAATTTCACAAGTGACAAAACACTGTTTTGAGCAATGGGCTAACCAAATAATTATGTATTCTACGTTTCAGACTTCCGATCGATCGCTTAGTTACACCAGTCTGGGGTCCATCGGTGAGCATGATATGGTAAGTCTGCTTCATACATTGGACCTCCAGTCTTCGACCACTTACACTTGTGCATTTGTGTTCACAGTTGCATCTGATCGTTGGAGGTTGCATTGTCGTTATACTATCGACTCAATTGTTGTTGTACTAATACGGAGTTAGCGCTCACATGAGTTCATAGTATGTGATACGTACGTTACGGATTACTGAATTTGTGGAAATCCCTCTGTGTGCTCACAGCGCTTTGCGTTGCGCGATGGATGGACCGGAGTTAAGAGGGTGAAACTCCTTGTGATGCGATTTATTATTCGCCCTTAATTCTCTAATCTCTACTTTTACGATTCCCCAATCTTACGCAGTGCCCACTGAATACGAGACTGACAAACACAGTCGCTTTGCTCTTCGGTTTGAAGTTTGGAATACATGTGCTACCTTGCTGCCTAAAAGTTTGAATGCCGCATTGTAGTTCTAGGGGAGAATCTCCGATGTCCCTTGACCGAAGGCTCAGGTTAAGGAATTTCCTTGTCCCCTTGTCCATGTTTTGCGGGCCCGGTATTATCACAGCCTGCATACCGTATCGTGGGTCGTCTCACTGGCTGTGTACATCAAGACGTATAAGTGGAAAGCGAAAGCCTCCCATCTTCGTCCATCGTTCGCTTATAAATCTTACCCTGTACCAATAATTCATCATCCTTCTGTAGAACACATCTTGGGCCCATCAGTCGGGTTCCCACGACAATGACTGACTGCGATCAGATACATACGCCTGACGCTATTACAGCGTCGCTCCTCTCCCTTCATTGCAGTCTTTAGCTTGCGATATTTACAGCAAATAGATGCCCCTCCACGCATTCCAGTCACCTCTCAATAGGCGATGCTACATTTGCGAAACAGCATTGCCAGATTCAAGTAGGGTGGTTGCGCTTACTTCGAGTTCACTGTCCACAGTCAACCGACAGGAAACCCTAGGCAATTCTACATCTGGTGTCTTGCGTCTTCGGGTTTCCTTATCCAAGTGGATGTGGCAGAGAGCCAACACGGTGCTGTTCGACTGCCCATCTCCAGCCGAAAGTTCTTGAGAAATATACTAAGCATGCCTGTTCAATGTGCAGACATTTCAAGGCGGAGATTACTGACTAAATGCTGGTCGATAAAGCTTACGGACACCTCAATCCAAATTCCTATCATGCACGCTCCAGAACTACTAGACAGCGGCGTCAAAACATCTGGCACAATTGTAAAAATGGTTTTTTTTATTGTCGTGCCCCACATGGTTTCGAATGGTTTAAATCTAAAGATAGTGCAGATTGACGGATTGCGGTGTTTTCCTATCATTTTAGCGGCTTGTGGGGAAAGTGAAACTGATGGTTATCAAAAGTTCTCACGTATAAAGTATCCCCAATTCTTTTGCGTAGTACAACAAAATCCCAGTTTACCTAGTAAACGATTAGCACTAAAGACCTTGGCTATCGTGAACGCGGCCTTCTGCCATTGCTGACTGAAGAGCGATCAATCCATTTGGAACGTTCAGGCTGACTTCCGCCCATCTCGGAGATCGCTCTGCTATATCTGTGCTTTAGTATTATTTGAACTCCTGTTCGCCTGAATGCAATGATTCACACCCAACATTAGTAATCAGATGTGCATATCCCAATCTAATTTGTTCCCATCATCAGTAGTATTCGGAAGTCTAAATTTCTGGGTCCAGTGAATGAGATGAAAGGCCACACTATAAATGGTCCATTTCGGTCCGGTGGAACACAGTGAAACTTCTGCCGTCGGCGATCTAATCGATAGGGGTTTGAAATGGGGACATTCTGCCTCACAGACGCCTTGTCATGTGAAGACGCCAACACTCAGAAGCTATTTCGGAAGACTTGGGCAGTTTGTCTCTCACCTCTAAGCTAACAGGAGGGTCGGGACCAAAACTCAGGCACAAATTATCAGTCATATTAGCCGAATTAATCAAAGTTCCTCCAAAAGAGGAGAAAGCAATGTGATCACGTAAGTTCGTTTCCGAGACTGCTTTGTGAGTATGTAGTTTCAACTGAGGAACGTCTGGAAAACGCGCCGTTTTTTTCAGGTCTAGTTCAACTTAGAGACATTCAGGACACCTTTCCATCACGGGGTGCTCAATACATCACTCAAGCGAAAGAAAATGTACAAAGTTTAAGTTGGCTTTCAATGTGAATTGCACGGCATCCTGACACTTTATCGTCTTCGATTGGAAAGTCGTTGAGCTCCGCATTAAGCTTCATACTCTTGCTGCCGGAGTCGAATATTTGACGAACGTGTAGGATCAGCAAAGTATCGGCTGCTTAATAGCTGTGTCAAAGAAAGACCTCACCATCACTGCTTCCTCCTGTCGGTAGCTGAACATTTGCAGTCAAATTGAGTTTTGGATGTGCTTTTTGGTGAAGTTACCCGACTGCCAACTCGGTTGTGTGACCGATAAACTCACACGCGTAATCAATATTTCTAATGAGTGTTGCGTGAGTTCGGTCAAACGATCCAACAATGGTCACAACCAATGATGTGGTATGATCGATAGGATAAACCTGCCAAATACACTTCAAATGCAAGTCCGATAGGTCGGGTAGATATCACTTCCACAAGAAATGTCATGATCTGCAAGGAGAATCACTTGATTGCTCCCAGTTAGACGAATTTCCTGAGCAATTTGTCACTTTGGCCAGTTCAAGATGTTACCTCGGCAGCTTTGAGGAATAGTCTGCGTTGTACGGTATTTGATATTGTAATATCACCCATATTTTCTCGCCGTTACGTTGTTTCCTGCACGGTAGACATTCCAAATAAGTCAGCAAGGATTTCCACACCATTACTTAGATGTCGGAGCACAGTATGTACTTTTATAAACTGAATTGCAGACTTACGGGTTCATTTGTACACCATCATCCAGCCATGTTCCAGTTCAGCCACCCAGCGACACTGGTATGCAGAAATTTCGTGCAACTTGAGTTCAGGTAGAACATTAGGTTGACGGTGACTCGAAAACTGCGCCTACCTGATGAATCAGCTCCAAGAAGGTGAGGTAAAACCGGTCGTGGGCCGTCGAACAGCAATCTTTTGAGTAGTGTACTACTATTTCATATGATTTGCATGCCGTTTGAGTAGCACCTAGTTGAGCAACTTGATGGGGATAAAAGTACCACGGAACCGATGGGTTTTCGGACGACAAACTGAAGTGCGTTGAACTGACTTCGATAGATTGGTTTGTCCAACATTTGGCCAACATGAACACGAATGAATGGAATACTCAGTCCAAGCGTGTTATTGCCACCCATCAGTACTGTTAATGAATCTGAACTCACCTACCTCTCCGAACTAGTACTTTTATTAGCTTTCAGTTTGTGGGTGTGTACTAAGACGAAATCATATCCGGGAAGTCAGGGCATCTTTAGCATATTTCTGTGCCTATCAAGATATTAGCTTAGCTCACAAGAGGATAGTTTACAGCACTGCTTACGATCAGAACCACTTTGTGGGAAATTGATCGATACACGCCGAGCGAAACCAACACCTTCAGCCATTGAGCGCGGAGTCTCCGGGGTACGATCCGGATCAATCGGGAGCGCCGAACCAGGATATTCAGCATTTTCATGATAGATTCAATCGTATTTCTCTTCTATTCACATGTTTTCACCACAGATGGGCTTGGTTACCACCAGTCGTGAACAACTCAGAAACGCCTCCAATATGCGTCGGGATGTAGCCTCTTACGTGACTTCTGGCATACTCTGGTTCCGCACACCGAAAAAACCTTGGCAAAAGATGTTTTGTTTCCTTCATGGATCCTCCGTCTTCTACAGCTTGAAGAAGCGAGCTGTTGTAAGTCATATATTAGCGTTTTTATTGTCAACGAACCGTTCAGTTAGAATGGAATTTTACGCAGCTGGTAAAAAATTTTCGCATCTCCAGCATAAAGACAACGGCTCAGGACGGCAAATCACCAAAGACATTGATGCCAAACCAGTTAATTGCGGAGTATTGGCGTTAACTAAACGGCTGCGTGTTTTTTTTCCACAACTGAATTTTGGTCGAACTGGTCGCTATGTCAATCTATCACCGACAGTCTACGTGTGCCTCTACGAAAGTTGCTTTGATTGCTCTCAGATTTTCTAGTTATTTGGCTACTACTGATGTGTACCATGCATTGAACGGGGATAAGTGGATGTTGGGAAATGCGTCAACAACAACAATACCAGAATCACCCAAGGCCCTAAACACTAATTAGTGTACATATGGAGAAGCTACGTTCCAGTGCCGTGCACGAACCGGTTATACCAATAATCCTTCTTCGATTAAAAGGCTTCGAGTGTCGAAACCAAGTTACCATTTCGCAAATACGGTTGGCCGAACGCAGACGATGCGCTTTTTCCTCTCACTCTCGGCGACGGTGGAAGACCGTAGTCCCATTTGCTGACATTCACTTTCGGATATTAAAGCTACTACTGACAAGTAGTCAAACATTTTGTTTTTAACGCTTAGCGTTGGAATCCTCGAGCGCTTACAAGCTCTCACACAGCTCTCAACTCAAGTGTTGGTGATTTGTCAGTAGACAACTGCTCCTTCCCTTTGCGTTAGTTTCTGAATCCGTTAGAGTAGACTGTTATTTAATAGCGCTGTTACTGTTTGTACACGTAAAACTCGCTCCCCGCTCTGTCAACAATGGTTTCTTTTTCAGACTTCTCGTTATATGCGAATCCTCGTCGACCTTTCTACCGTCGACGTGTTTCATCCGACGACGGTTAATCAGAAAGGTCTTTTCAAAGCACCGACGTCTGAGTTGATCGTGTGCCGGGTAAGATTGTGTTTATCCTCGCTATAGTGTTAACGACTGCAGTGGGATCCGCCCCAACTCCCTAAATCGTGTCCACGATTTCCCTCCGTAACCCAGCTGGAGGATCTTCCAGGATGTGGAACGCAATCCAGCCAAACGTGGGGCCACTTCCTAGCCAGAAGGCTTGGCTATTACCTAGTTGTTGTTCTTGTTCTTAATATTTTTTGCTGCGCAGAAGCGAGAGACTTCCTAAGTACTACTAATAACATTTAGGACCGACTTTGCGTTTTTTACTAATCAGGAAGGCTTGGTTCTCGAATTTCCACCGACCTCGTTCTCTGCTCAGCCGTTTGATTCTTTCAGGAACTTTATCCTTTAGAGCATGACTTGGTGATGTGGCTGACTGATGCCGTGCTTCTGCGTTCGTTGAATCGCGGTATTTCTCATTGGTACATTGCCGCCGACAATGTAATATCCTTTAGTGAATCACACCAATATTTGACTTGTAAAAGTCGTAAGCGGTGGGCTGTCAGATGGATGATATTCACGGATGACTATAGTGACCTTGGCCGTAACCCTGTCGACCGAAATCTTCCTCATGCCCAGATCAACCTGGACTTAGCTTGACCATCATCACCATGTGTTTGAGCAGTCTTTAAGCATGTGACTAAAGTTTTCCCTACAAAAGTACATTTTCTGTAAATCTGATCAGCTGATAGAATTGGGTACACTCACCAATTCCCGTTTTCTGCATGTGGTGTTCAAATTACTGGCAAACAAAGAATCCTCAGTATGTGTTCCTGCGCTTGGGAGAATGGCTCAGGCGAACTGATGAATGCTTCCCCCTGTAGTGATATAGAGTGACCGCACAGGAAGAGGCAGCGTAAGTCTGTAGTAACGGTATTTTTCTCAGCTTACTTCTCGGTCTGAGCCTCCCAAGCTAGCGTTCACGTCAAAACAACCACCAAAGGTACACAAGGTATATTAGCGCCCAAAATGAAGTCAGCAACACTTGCACAGCGCTTCATATATAGTCTAGACGGCAGTGACGCGTTCCGGATGCGCCATTGGCAACCGGCATTCGACCAATACTGGGTCATGATTGGTTGTTGGGTTCAGACTTTCGACCAATCAGATCTCATCTTTATGTCGGACCGGCAAGTGTCCCGAATTCTTGGCCAGTCTTGCGTGGGATGGACTTCTCGGCCGTAGGAGCACCTGAGTGTGAGCGGTAAAGAGGGATCCGTGTGGAGTTCCGTCTAACAAAGTCACAGTCCAATCCAGATATAAAGACATGTGGTTGGTGAATATTCGACGCACACGTTCAAAACAGAGCATGCACTGATCACAATAGCCGCGATTATTTATCAGTAAACGGGTGCTCTCAGATATTATCCACTGCACTGAAATTACTCAAGTAGCTCGTTGTGAAATGCAACACAAATGAGGTTTTGGATCTCGGGAAAGATGTCAGTGGGCTGACGCTGTCGGTTATGCGGCTCACGCTTAATCCCCAATGGACATCGAATGACCAGACACCTGAGCATTTGAGCAGCCTATAAAATTCTCTCCTTTTAAGTAGTAATTCACGTATAAAGTGGGTGGTTTCTTCAGTTAACGCGGTTTTGTTCCTAGAAATGTAAAGTAATAAACGCATTCTCTGTAGGACACAATATGCACACATGAATATCTAGGGAAGATATCCCCATCTCCCTCCACATGCAACGTGTGAACGGGTATTACTGCACAGGTGGTGATAGCCATAATACAAATCAGAAGGTGTATGTAGCCTAATAGAAGTTTTTAGTATGATGGACAGTGGAGGGTTGCAACGCGTATAAAAATAAATACAATGCGAAATGGGAGCAAGTCAAAAAAGGGAACTTATCGTATGTGGGAGTTCCTTGGTGAAAGTCCGGACGGCGGTAACGTGTTTTCTCCG
>NW_008751950.1:573705-584671 GCF_000715545.1 Opisthorchis viverrini
CCAGTGAGCGACTGAGTTGAACAGTCAAGTATGTGGGTGACTGGGTCGCTACACGGGTGGCGTTTATAGTCAACAGCTGTCTAAAGTTGAGTCGCTATTGACAGCTGGAAAAATATCTCCACAGCAGTGATTACACGGTGGAGGGGAGCCCCTACTCACTAGTGGATGGGTGATCCGGTCCTCAGAGTGAAAACTGGCGATCAGCAACAAAGCACGAACGTCTTCGGGCGAGTAGGTTCTTTTTAGAGCCGGCTTTTTGCATAAATCACTGTCAACCGTCTGTTTTTCTTGATTCAAATTATCCTGATATGACCAAATCATACTGTTTGTTTTATTTCTTCACTAGCCCATTTCAAACCACCAAATCGACCTTAAAGACGTAACGGTTTTTGCATGTCGAACACCCGAGGGTCGAGCGGCCTGGGAGAATGGGTTTCGAATCCACAAGGTCAGTATCCCGGACGTCTTTTACAACGATGCGCTACGTAGAATGCTCTTTGCTTCCACTGATTAAATTTGAATCCGAATAGCCATAAATGCTTACTGTTGATACGTTGGGTCAATAAGGATGTCGTCTTCACCAACGTCACAACCCGCAGCATCACACAGTTCCAGGGGAACAGAGAAATTATCAACTGTTTGACTGTTTAACTGCCACCTTAACTGTCCCGCCTCAATCGATAGGTACTTTTCACTACTTTGCTTGGTTCTGATTGGCTATCAAATATGCACCATCACTTTGGTTATACGCCATGTGGACCTACTGCGCCACTTGGGCAAAGGTGACGAGACGGCTGAGATTTTGGAATCTCCAAATCGCGTAGTCTAACTCTCAAAACCATTCGTTAATACCATTTCAAAATTTGCTCCAGCTTCAGGAAACTCGCGAGCCCAAATGAGGTACGTTTCTCAATATTACTGGCGCCGGTCAACGAAATCAAACTTCAAACGTTCAAGAATTTGTAAGGGAATCGATCACCTCCAAGAAATAAATTATACCTTGAAGGCACACGCTAGAACGAGGAAGCCATTCCCCCGACGATTTGTTCGAAGTACGACGTGTGGAGCGATACTAACCCATCAGATGAAAAATCGAATGTGACATACGGATTTTCGGCTCCTTGAGGACGGCAATCCATGAACAATTCTCGTTACTTCTTGTTTAGCCCTTACTTGAGGAGAAGTTTCCGGGATATCTGTCTATTCAAGTGTAGCCATGTTTTAAAGTCACATCACTCACGTTTGCTCGTTTACGCTGGTGGGTCCACACAAAAGAGGAAGGCAGTAATATATCTTTGTACTACTCATAAGGTTGCTGAAAATCCATCGACAGCCCACGACCGGTTTCCCTCTTCTTGGGGCTGATCAGGTAGGCGCAGTTTCCGAGTCTCCGTCAACCTTATGTTCTACTTGAAACGAAATTAGCGAATATATACTCATTTGCAAACTAATTTGGTTCTTTGACTCATCTGGAACCCAGCTGAATTTCTCGTTTACGATGTTCTCAGGCACTGAATTTGGGTTTCAACATTAGTAGAACTCACGATTTGTGCGTGGCATTGGTAGTGGCGGGGCTTGAACTCTGGACATGTGACATGCAAAGTGAGCTTGTTACAACAACCGTAGTGGCGTGAATTATCACGTCCAGACAGGTGGACTTGTTCACACCTGAGCAATTCGATCGGTTCACCGATGCCTATACTTTCTGTTGTTTCAATGACCTCTTTGAAAATGGTCTAACATTACGCGTGTTGCTTTCAAATGTGGTATTCCATAGACCGAAAGTAGCTATACTGTAACATATAAAAGGACTAAACCTCTACGGTTAAAAACGCCGTTTGGATTACATTCGAGGAATGAAGTTATAGGGACTGACTAGCCAGAGTCCTCTAGAGGCCAAGCCTTACTCCGACAGCAAAACAAACAAAGGCTGATGCTTCACTATCGCCATTCTGTAATGCTCATAAAATCTCAACTGGTCCGATAACTCGATGGTAGTCCACGGATAGTTGATACGTCCTACACTGAAAAGTTATTTGAAATCATGTAAAACACTTTTGGACGCAAGACATAGATGTGAAAGCCGAAGGTCAGCTAACTAGCTGTTAAAAATGCTTCGCAGATTTTTTATCGAAACTTCATTTTTTGAACTTTTGCCTCCCAAACAGAGGCCTCGTTTAAGTTGATGGTCAACCGGCGTTCCTTATATCTGTGATAATCTACGACAGTCGTCATACTCCTTTGAGGTCGCTCGTAACGTTCTGTGAAGTTTATGAGGTTTTTTGTTCAAACGCGTTTTAGCTCGCCAAGTTTACCACGGGAATAGATCGAAAATACACACCAGATGATCGCCACTGTGCACTCTGGATTGAATTGCCGTTCAGAAAGGATTCTCTGCGTTCATGGCTGACTGTATTGTGATCAGTTTAGCTCGACAATTGCGATAGTCCCAGCTAACACCACGGCCTCCGTGGAACCTGGCGATCAGTACGAAGATACCAAAGTCGATCACCATTAGCATTGCTTTCTCGCGTCCGCACGTTAAGGCCTTCCTACGACTAACTGAAGTTCCATAGATGTGTGTTGAACTCTCCATTTAAAACGACTGCGTCTGGAGTGCACAAGGGTGGATGTGGTTCTCGATAGGATATTTCTTACGCCGTAGTTGTTTGTCACACAGGCTGATGCTGTCGGAATCGGCCCCAGCTTCGACGAGTTTCAACAGAAATCGACAGTGATGCCAAAGGGTGGGCTACTGTCTGGAACCGAGGGGTAATCATTTTACGGTGCAGTCCGCCGCAACGACAGAAGGATTTTGTAGTCCACTAAGTCTTGATAGCGAAATTTTTGGCCTATTCACCGCCGGTGAGCTTTGAAAACTCAGTAAATGCCGATCGAAGAACTTTCTAAAACGAGGGTAAAGTCAGACTGTTCGTTCGCTTTCCAAAACGGTCACTTTTCACAGACTATGATGAGGAGTGAACGATGGATACTAAGCGGTAAATGTAAGCAGTGGCTTCCAGTCAGTCAATGTCTTTGGGCCTCACTGCAGTGCATCTACAAAAAAAGAAATGAATTAAAAACAGCTAAAGCGCATTTGTGAGACAACAGCGCAGAAGCGTTAGAAGACACGGCGGCTGCCTGTTTTCTATTGCCGGTTCTTCTGTACGTGTTGGGAAAGGCGACCGGGCTGGGTAATGTTCCTCGGTGTTTTGCTTGAGTGCTTAAAGTTTAACCCCGGCTGACCTATTTCCGCATCGCTCAAGTCTAAACAGAAGGACTCTTATGGTTTCCTCAACCAATGCCCCAGGGCTGCTTTGGCTGACTTGTGATTATCAGAACAGAACCAGATGGCACTCTTGTTCTTTGTTGAAACTATGCCTGTGAATGCTTCATTAGTAACTAACCACGTGACACAGTAGGTTACTGGGCTTAGTAACTAACCACATGGTACAGTGGGTTACTGGTCCATGCAAACCGTTGCACCGCGTTAAACTCAAGAGTCATTGCCAGAGCCATCTCTTGGTAGGACAGAATTTCCTCTCATGTGATTCCGAAATCACTCTCTGCCTCAGCAGGCTGTGTAAACCAAACCTTTTGAAGGAATGCAACTCACATGCCTTAGTCTAGTCACATAGTGCTGACTGACCTTTAGTTTCCAATTTGAATTTTATCCTGCAGGTAGAGTCAATCGAAGCCAAGATTACTTCCTTGTTGGGAGTCATCAGCAATGTACGATTTCGCAATCATCTTGCTACCATGATCAGCTGATCGGTTCTCTCGCATTTCGATAGGACAGAGTATTAGTAATCCATTGAGACCACATGGTCGTGTGTTGTATTACTGTTCACTTACAGGATGAGATCACGATGGAAATTACACAAAAATACATTCGTCTATCTAATGGGCCGCTTTTTAATTCTAGATTAGCAGAGCCTTTCAGTGAATTGTACGATCTCATGATGTAGGCAAGTTGTCATTACTAATAAACCATCCATGGAGGTCGCAATATATGAATATGTCTTCTCACGACGAAAATCTGCTGTGCATTGCTTCACATCACACTTCCATCGATCGATAAGTGGCTCGGAGGAAGAACATCTTCCATGTGAAAAGTTGTCACTCTAGGTATCAGCCAATGAGTGACCACGTTATGTGGTTTCTTTGATTGGCGGATGAGTGATGCTATATCCTGTGTTAGTGAGAGGCAAACACACTGCTAATCAGCCGTTTGTAGCCCGGTGGTTAAAAGGCTAGTCACTGACCATGAGGTCGCATATTAGAGGCTCTGTGAGATGCGAACTGCTGACGATTCCCAACAAGGGTGAGAGTGGTTCTCCACTTTTTAACATGGACTCGCTTCACTTACGTGACGAAATCGTACTTTTAAGCATTGTTTAACCTCTCTCACAAAGGGAACTATTCTATTGGCCTTTTTATTTCGCCCTTATAAGGGTAGGTGTAACCTGAGTCATTTTATTTCAGTTTGGACTTTCGCGATTGGAGATGAACTTCTGCAAAGCGAGGAGTGAACATGAGTTTACACCGGTGGTGAAAACTCTGGCATTGAATCACCAAGTGAGTTGAGAATTTCTGACGATTTTGTCTTTGGTGAAAACTTGCTGATCGCCAGTGACTGCAGATTGTGCGCAATTCAGTGCCCCAGAAGGCAAAATATAACTTTTGGGTGGTAATAATTGAAACAATACCCAATGACGGTACCTCAGGTCACGTGATTGGCTGGTATTTTGTTCGTCAAGATGTACAGTTTAGGTTGGATCACGCTGTCATGGCGCTGAGTCACGCAGCGGTGTGTCGGTGGTGTCGAACGCCGTCGTGCATTGCTACGCGATTTGTCTTTCAGTTTTGATTGGGTGATTGGGCTGAAAATACCATTGGTTGGCTCGTCACATCGTGTTTTGATCGGTGAATGTTCACGTTGTCTGTGGGCTTAGCAAACAGGCTTTCCACATGGACCGAAAATGCTGCACTGGGAAACCTTGCAACCCAACATTAGGACCAGTTGTACGCACCTGCTGTCGCGTAATACTGATAAGAACGCTGTCTGTTCGGCCTTCGGAGTTGGCAGATGATAAAGTGAAGACCAAAAACCTCAACTTGGCTTTGCAATTTTTGTCGACGAAGGTACAATCAAACTACTGTAGTATAATTCATCCCGCTAAGGCATTCTAAGAGGGGCGCTCCTCCGTTATGACCCATACGCTAACTGCCAGGACGAGAAAACTGAATGTGGACTAGTTTTCAACAAGTATTCATGCCATGATATGGCATGTAAACATAGGGACACTGACCACTAACCGCAGCCTTATTGGCAGCTGTCATCTCACTAAATCAGGACACAAACATTGTCAGACGTGATCCAAATATTCAGTCAGTGACATTTCCTGCCAAATCCATTGTCTCCAAGGCATTTCTGTCCAACTCCACTGCTCGTCAGAGATGTCGAACTAAGCAACCCTAACTGCTAAATTAGACCAGTGAGTAACCGCAGCCCTCATTACCCAAGGGTATTCTCCTCAGTATAAAGACTTATTTCACAATAAGTGCATCTCACTGGACATAAAGACGGGATACCTAGAGAGAAGACAATGAACCGAACGTATGAACCGAGCTGTAATGACTCAAAGGCCAGAAAAAATTACAAGTGAAACACGCATTGGTGAAAAATAGGATGCAAACTTCACGCAAAAACCGAATTGAGACGGATGAAAAACAGTGAAACGACTGGTGCCCAAATCTTAGCTCAGAATCCCTCGGTTAACTTTGAAGATCCCCTTCATAATTGCAACAGGGCTTGAATAACTATGCCGAATGTCATACAACGAACAGAAACACCAAATACGTCATCAGAGATGACGGCGCTATGTGATCAATATTCCAGTGGACACGGCGCCATCATCATCACCATTGTCAGCTGTAATAACCGCGTACTTAGCCTACGGTGGTTGTAGCTGACACAGTTTCGTTCACCGATGATTCGGGGAGGTTGGGTAGGTAGCTGCGCATTGGAGTCGGGACCTGATAAATTGGTGCGTAAACACAGCACTGTCAATGGGGGGATTGGGAAGGGAGCAATGAATTGAAAGCAATAGCTTGGATGCACGGGCGCCACTGAGGGCACGACTAGGCCATGTCTGACTGTGTCTTTAACCATTGATGTGGCCCGTCTCGGGGTCCCCATCCAGGAAGACGGCAGTGACCAGCGCAGCTGACAGATGCATCACTTGTCAAAACCACCGTCATGATACAGTACAGACTCAACAATACACACAAAGAGACACACGCCGTTTAAAAGCGTTCGAACTCAAACTTCTGGATAGAGATGGTGGAGAGAACAGTATCTGTTTGACATGGTCCGCTGAAGTCTAACAGATCGGTAACTTTGTGGTGCGAAGTGATTTTCTATCGAATGTACCAGAAATGCGGCCATAGTGTGGACTCATTCCCAGCGAATGATGGGTGACACAGATCGTGTCGATGGCCCGAAAACTGATACCTGCATACCTCCCCTAGACACACTTAGGCACACAAACTGAGTTATATAAGTTCGCCTTGGACGACGAACACGTGATTAGTTAAGCGTTATTTTAAATCTCACCCATAACTGAAGTAGCTAATAATAGATTACATTTGCATATGACCTTTTAGTCAATGTACATCTTGTATCGTGGGTGGCCGTCTATGGGGTTACGCCTGCACCGCGCCTGCCAGACTACGCGATAGGGAGAAGACAGAGAACTGGGGACACGGCTGTATTGCCAGGACAAAACATACAGAGCGTCTGCGTAATATATAAGTTGACTGAATGACGAAATATGGTCGTTCACTTGTTCGTTCCGTACAGCCAATGGTGGTGTTCAGGTCGTGAACAATCTCAGATCGGTGGTTGTATGTTGCTAAGCCGTTTGGTGAGAGCCGCCAACTCCCCTGGTTTCCGGATATGTCGAACCGACGGTGACCTCGGGGATGCGTCACTCTCTGCATATGTGCTTTTTCTTCTGTCTACGCGCGCCTTTACAGTATACTTAAGAAACAACTGCGCATCAGGAGCCTGAGGCAGCGTCCCTCATATGAGACATTGAACAGGTTTGTGAACCGATCATACTACTCATATGCTTACCGGATCTTATTCTAATGCCCACGACTGGTTTGTCTTTCCTCTGGATTCGTCATATAAACGCAGGCTCCGGCATTGTTGTCCGTCTTTAGTTCAACTTGGAGCCAAACTGTACGAAAAATACACTCATTTGTAAACTGATTCGAGTGAAGGATATCATAAGCGAGAGATTCAGCTGGGAATCGGTTGAGTACTTCGTTTAAACCAAAATTTTTTGCCAATTAGATTTCGTAATGATCGCTCGAAACTGTCGCCAACTGTACAGGTGTTTCCTTCTCCTCACCCAATCCGAATTCTGTCTTCATTAATGGACTATTGTTGCGGCCAGCCCGAGAGGAGGATGCAGGACAAAGATAACCATGGTATATTCATTACGGACTATTACGTTATCTTTCATATGACACAAAGTTATATCATGTGTATGCAGAGTGAACAAGAACTGAGATTCTGTACCGTAAAATATGTGGTCATTTCACGGGAAATAAGGTCGAAACCGTAGTGGAAACAATGAAAATTAGAGATGGAACCGCGCCACGCGATGGAACATCAGCTGACCAGAAGACAAACTGCGGTCCCGTTGATTTCACAAAGACCCCGCAGTCTCTATCAATCACAGATAGTCCATCTAATTTCTTGTCGTTTTTGTCCTTCAACTTCGCTGAAGACATGTCGATTCATGACAAGTTGTCACCGAGTTTGATCAGAAAATTGATGGAAATCTTCAGGTGAATTTGTAGCCCCAATATTCCAGTTAGTGTTGGGGCGCAATACTATTCAGCCACGAATGACTGCCTAGCACTGTGATAAACTTACGCTCATGATAAAACTTAATCTGTTCATTCGTGGTACCTCATGAGCGAATAGTATCTACGCCACCCGAAGGAAGGATGTCAACATACCCCCCAGCACAGTCGGAGGCAACCGAATTGCGAGCGATCGAGTCTTACCCTTAACTTAACCATTAAATTCGGTCTGGCGAGTTTCGGTTCGGTACAAGTTAGCTCCGATCCCTAATCACATCAATAGCTCTTCCCCGATCAAGCTCAGTTCACCAATCAGTAGTGGTTACCACTAATTGTTGTGGATGATTCTAAACTCAGGAGTTTTGGACTAAATCTAGATAACTCAGAGTTGAAAGTCACTGATGCGAGATGTTGCCTTTCTCATTAAAACAACTCACTTTTAGAAAACGCATTTGGGTTCGTGTCCTGCTTCACGTCTCGCTTTCCTCTGATGGATCTTTTTACCTGCTTATTTCACTCTCGCTTCCTCCCGTTCCTCGCAACACACAAATTTTGCCTGAGTACCAAAGCAGAACGTTTTCCATACTGTATACCTTTTCCACATCCCACGAAATTCGTTTCACGTACCTCAAACATCTACAGTTCTAATTGGGGTACCCAAATCACCTTGAATACTATCTCATTTTCAGACAAAAGAAGACGACCGCACCCCAATGAATTCCGGCGATGAGGAAGAAATCCTAACCCATTTTTAACCGTCCACATTATCGCTAAATTCCGCTTGTTTGAGACAGAGAAGCATTCGCTATGCGTTGATATCCGTCAATCCGTTCGTGGTTTCAACTCCCTGTTTTGATTCATTGATCCACCACTTGTGTATAGACACCATTCTTACCTTATTGTTAGTAGTATTGTCTCACGTACAATACAGAATTTTGAACCACTGAGCTATCATAATCATGTTTTTAACTGGTTCTGGTAAAATTTCAAAAGTTGCTTGATTTTAAGAGATAGATTCCGGCGATCATCTCATCTTCAAGAACCGAGACAATTCTAGACGCTGACAAGAAAGAATAATTTGTGAACAGAACCTTCATGATCCTGTTTTCTGAATGTAGGAACTCTGCTAAAAGTGGGACATCACCAGAGAGACAGGAATACAAAAAGACAGACAGCAAACAGATGGATACACAGACAGACACACAGATAGATAGAGAAGGACAGAAAAATAGATTGACTGATACCGCACAGAAAGATGAGTACATAGAGGATGATTCAATTGATCGACTGAATGAATCACTGACCGAATGGTTGCTTGACCGGTCTATTGATTTATTAATATATTGATTGAATGCCTTATTGATTGACTGTTTGATCGATCCATCGATCGATCGATTGATTGATTGAGTGAGTGAGTGAGAGAGTGAGTGAGTGAGAGAGTGAGTGAGTGAGAGAGTGAGTGAGTGAGAGAGTGAGTGAGTGAGAGAGTGAGTGAGTGAGAGAGTGAGTGAGTGAGAGAGTGAGTGAGTGAGAGAGTGAGTGAGTGAGAGAGTGAGTGAGTGAGAGAGTGAGTGAGTGAGAGAGTGAGTGAGTGAGAGAGTGAGTGAGTGAGAGAGTGAGTGAGTGAGAGAGTGAGTGAGTGAGAGAGTGAGTGAGTGAGAGAGTGAGTGAGTGAGAGAGTGAGTGAGTGAGAGAGTGAGTGAGTGAGAGAGTGAGTGAGTGAGAGAGTGAGTGAGTGAGTGCAAGCAAAAAGAATGATGTAATTCTGTAAGGTGAACATCATAACGGGTGAAAAGCTTGAGCGAGTTTAAGTTCTGGCCAAATGAGAAACACGCGCCTGCACGTAATATTCCACCCGGTCTATGTGCAGTAGCGATTTTTTTCGGACTTATTAAGGAACAGTGGAATCATATCAGGCTGGTGAACGTTCCAGGGTCTAAACGTTATCTGCTCGTTCCCCCTATCATCAATTTTTAAGGAACTAAGCAGTGTAGCAGATTGTTCAGGAAGTTTTTAACTGAACATTGAGGGCGTCTCAATGGTCAGCTAATACAAATTAAATTATTTTTTAAAAATCATTCAGCTATAGCGCCCATTCGGTGCCTAGCTGCCATGCCATCCAAAGGGGCACGAGGGCTAGGATACTGTCAGGTTGCCCAGGCATAAACAGGAGAAGTCGAGAGGCAGAGGTCGGATTCGAACCACGGACCTTCCGGTCAGTAAATTCGTGCTCTAACCACTTGAGCCATCTCGCCCCAGCTAATAAGCTAACTGCTGAATCAATTGTCTAAAGTTCCTCAGCGTAAAACGTGGAGAGCATTGGTGACGGAACAGTCCATCGAAATACACCTTAGAGAGAGAGGCTGACAAAGGCGGCCTAAACTACCGTGCTGGTTTGTAACGAGCATCAGACTGACACGAATGAATGATGGAGGTATATCGAGTTATGTTGAGTTGGCGCGGCCCCCTGTCAAATGAAAATACATCGCAAAACAGCACAGGTCCATACGATGCACTAAGGAGGGAACTGCATTCAGGCTACTAAAGTTGGTTTTGTGGGCGACCGAGAGCGAATCAGTTCTCAATGCTAAACAAGAGTGGAATATCACACCGAATTAACTCCTAAATGGTGGCTGAAAACGAACCGTGTTTTATTGGTTACTTGTCAGGGAGTTCTCTTAATGGCAGAAGTTATCCCTGTGCTATAACCGAAAGTTGGTCAGAGTGCTTTCAAAACGTCAGACCCTCGGCAGTTGGCACAGCCGCATATGGTTCGCGATCTCGCTACTGAGTAAATCGTCAGTAGTGTGTATCCAGTGTGATTCCCGTCAAACGGCGTGGCTGTCGTCTTATGCACACGATAAGTGAATTTGTTACGCACAATTTCGTAAAAGATATACGTAGCGTGACTTTGTTAGCAGGTTGCTGGATGGCGCAAGCAAGGCGGTTTCTTCAGCTTGACATCATAAATGCAGCAGACGCTTGTCAGTTCACACAGCGCCTTGACCAGACCATTTCAAGCCGACGCACGACTCACTGTGCAGGAAAAGTCTGGGCTCGAAATCGTTTTGGATTAAACGACAAA